>NC_140267.1:4515047-4555252 GCF_949987555.1 Borostomias antarcticus | reverse complement strand
AAGCAACTAACGTTATACTGCAGAGATAACCTGGCGGTTTTAAGATTACATGATCAACATGTATGAAGCACCGCCTACTAACCAATCAGTTCTCTTGGACAATGGTCTTTAATTTTTTTTAATTATGTATGCATTGAAACATTTGCGCCATAAAACAGGCTATTTTAGATTCAATGGCAGTTGACTTTAATTGCAAAAATACATGTGTAGCACTAAACCAATGTTTGTTAAATTGAAATATGTTAGGGATGTCACGATACCAGAAATTTGTAGTTGATACCAATACCAGTGAAATTTCATAATTCCCAATTTGATACCGCGGTAAAAAGGGGGGGGAAAATCCATGTACATCAACATACACTACTTTATAAAAACATACTGATACTGTGACGATTAAGAGATTTCAGTTATCAGGTAGCCTATAGCTCAATGACTATGAAAACATGAAGATACACAGGCATATGCAAAATAAACAGACATTACCCTAATTTAACACTCACCATACCCTTGTACACCCAATCTCGCATGCCAGCTCTTACAGAACTGACTAACTCTCCTTTTGCATAGTTGCAGCTCTCAACATGGCCAGACTAATAGTGATTTTCAAGTCTTTTAATCATTTTAAACTCGTTCTGGAATAACCGTTACAGTATTACGACAAACTGTGACTTTCTTGACTTACAAAATGATGTTTTAAATCATATGTGTATGGTCATGGCAAAATTCAAACGGGATCAAGAAATTATTTATCACCATTGACTACCGTAGCCTACATATTTTTCCCAAAACAAGGTCCCATGGGATGTCTCTTCCTGCTTCCGTTTAGGCACTCTATACAAGCAGTCTGTCCCTCTGACTAAGACAAATCGTGTGTTGCTTTGTGTCTCCTCAATCCAAGAACTAATGTTGGCTAACATTATGATGCTAGCGGTACACTTGTAGGTGTAATATTCCCCCATCAGGTCCGGAAGAATTGCATCCCCGATACCTATTGTACTGTAGAAAAACGAGTAGCCTACCGTCACATTTTCTGAATTTTGACAGACTTGGGACCTAAGTATTGGTTCTCATTACTTCCCTACTGTACACACAAAACAAAAGACCAACATAAACTATGTCCCAAAATGAGTAGCCTTGTGAAACCATCCTGATCTTCCGAGCTCACATTGTTTCTCTCCGCAGATCAGTCTGGTCTTCCCACTATTTAGAATGATTTCCAGAAATTGCATTGTGACCGGGCCAATCAGGAACTGCGACCCAACTACGTTTATGTCCCGCAGTGGAATGCAGACCCTGATTGGATCCCATAGTTGATGACGTGAAATATAGATTTGGTGACAATCACCAGAATAACATTAATTGGAAAAAATCACACCTAGGTGGTGAAGTAAGCGGCAGGTTGTTTATGAGCTCGACTGCCCTTTGTGCGCAACGGTAAAATCTCATGAACAAACACACATGGACACACGTCACGTTGGATGTACCGGAAGAAAAATTGGTCTGTTAATGGAACTGAATCGTTTAGAAAAAGATCCATTAGGCCTGATGGCGTGAATGAGACCAATTGTACAACAATATGTAGACTGCAGAAGTTAGGACTTGTCCTCCTTTGATTTTTTCTTCTTTTTCTTCTTGTTCTTCTTCTTTTCCTTTTTATGACCTTTCCCTGATTTTCCTGTCTCACTGTTGCCGTCACCATCACCATCTTTTATCTTGCCCTTTTTTTCACCATCCTCCTTGGAAGGATTTCCTGTGCTCTCGTCTTCCTCCTTTCTGCCATGTTTTCCAGAGGAAGCAGAACCTTTCTCCATCCTGCCCTCCTCCTCTCTCCCCCTGCTCTTCATGGGCCCTGGTGGGGTACGCCCTCGGATCACTGTCACCAACAACCCGGTTTTCTCCTCCTTCACGCGGATCTTCTCCCGGTCGTTCCTGTGGCCCCTCGGGTCCTCATCCAGTTTGCGTTTGAGTTCTGGGTGTCTGTGATCCCGCTGGTCTCGGTTGTCTCTGTGATCACTCTGGTCCTGGTGATCTTTCTGGTTTTTCCTCTCTGTAGGGTGGGGGTGGTTGCTGGGATGGTGCGAGTGTCCTTTGTCTTTGCTCTCTCCTGGGCGTCTATCTGCATGTTTCTGTTTATGACAATAGAATAAACTGAAATTAGAACCATCCTGGTTGGATAGGAGTGACTGCTATACATCGCAATAAGCAGAGTGATCCCAGACATCTGCTGTTTTTGTGTGCAGATAGCTCTAAGGTGCTTCAAGTTGAGAATAGTTCAACTTTTAAGTGCACGGAAACACTTTTCCAAAGTGCTCCACACCCAGTGGATTCACAACCTTGGATAAACAAAACACCTTAAACTTAAATTCAATTAGCAAAGACTGATCAAATGAATCTATTCAAAAGTTGAAACATGGATGTTTGACAATGCTTTGTTGAACTTAAAATATGTTCCCAGAGAATGAACAGGGACAAAGGCACAAAATGTACCACTTCTCTGCCTCCACTGGGTCTTACTACAGATGTTGCTCATGTAATTATTCACACTAGTAGTGGCGGAAGCTTTTTAAAGGACCATACCGGTCTAAATATGATTTGATCTCCATTAACTAATCACCCAACGTATATCACATTACCACAATAAATTTTCCAAAGCAAAGCTCACATTCGCGTTTTACTTACATTTAAAAAGTTGAACATGATGGCTTTAAAACATATATTTTTTAAATTGTTTCCTCATTGCGCTGAGAAACTCGTCCCAGTTTGAAATAATTTTCAGGTTTTTTTTTTTTTTTTTTAAACTCCTGCTCTGTATTCTCTAATCCACCTTTCTCTACCCAGCGTTCCTAGCAACATTCAGTTATGCAGAAGTTGGACACACAAGAGCTCTCAGGGCTCTGGCCACTGAAAGCCAATTGTTCATTTTTTCTTCCTTGGCCCCATTAATCCTTGCTGTGGAAATCTCCATATTAATAACATCCATGAAAATCATAATCCAAGGCTTTTTGTTCAGCGGATGTGGTGGTTTCCAGCACACCGCAATCATTTTCTTGGCTGCTGTGAGGCCTCGGAATCAGCTGAAAATCTTCTCCATTAATCAACAACATTATGGGAAAGCCGTAAATTAGGCTCTATGTCCACAATTCAAAACCACCCCTTTAATATATTGGCATCGTAGTACTGAAACGGCACTACTTAGGGTCACGAATGACCTTCTGCTGGCTCCCCCTGCCTCCTGATTCTTCTGGATTTGAGTGCAGCGTTCAATTAAAACGACCATTTCATTCTCCTCGAACGCCTCCAAAACTCTTTCCGTGAGTGCTGAACTGGTTCCACTTCCATTTGTCAGGAAGGACAAAATGTCTCCCTAGAGGCGTCCAGGCACGGTCACCTCACTGTGGTGTACCTCAAGGATCTGTTCTTGGCCCCATTCAGTTCATCTTTTGTATGCCCCCCCCCTCAGTTACATCTTCAGCAGGCATGAAATATCATTCCATTGCTATGCCGATGTACTTGAAAACTACCCCAAGTCCCCCTGTTGCCTGCTCAAAGCTCAACACCTGCCTTGAGGAGACAAGGGCATGGATGAAACAAAACTTCCTTCCACTAAACAGCAGCAAAACGGAAGCTCTACTTGCCGGCACCCCTCATCAGGTCCAGCACTCTCCCATAACACACCTCACTTGCAGACCGATCACTCTCAATTACAAGCCTGTGTCAAGTTTGACACCTCCCTGGCTTTCGACACCCACATCAACATCTCTAAGATATCATTCTACCACCCACGTGATGCCAAAAGGCTTGTCCATGCCTCTGTTCATTGGGATCCCTAGCAAAATTTAAGTGTTCTGCTGCCTTGTTGTGTGAGACTTGAGACCTACATGAGCAACATCTGTATAGCACTGGAATGGAACCAAAAGTTCATACCGAGCTGAGAATCAGATTACGTACAGTTCAAGGGAAAAACTACATTAACCGCAGGGTGGTAGGTGAAGGAAGAGAGAGAGAGAGAGAGAAAGAGGGGTAGACAGAGGTGAAGTGTCGCAAATCTATGACTTACCATGCCAGACTCTTTGCGCCAGTGGCTTGCAGCATGACTCTCAGCAGTGCTCAGGTCTCCTAAGAACTCCTCACACTTCTGGCAGTAGAACCCTATTACAGGGATTAAAAACCCAGAGCCTGCGAAACATAGAGGAACAAGCAAGAGACATTACGAGCATTGAAGCTTCAAAGAGTAAGCCGACTAATTAATGATCTGATCATGAACATGATCTGTAATTAATTAATCTAATTAATCGCAAATTGATTGCATATCAATTTTGTGCTGGGAAAAGGCTCCAAATGAAGATATTTCAATTCAAAGACGTTACGTTATTGTGGCTTTGTGATTCAGATCTGTTGTGTAGGACTAGATGTTAGTATCCCGTACCTAGCCGACCTTCCTACCTACGAAAGAAATAACAGAAGAGGGCACAATGATGGTGGTGTGATAAGTACTGTACCATCGTCCTTCAGCAATTCCTCCAGTTCCTTCACCAAGGCCTCTTTCCTTTTCACCTTGGCTTCTCTCGTCATCTTTTTACCCTCATCGTCATCCTAAGAACAGGAATCAATTTAAATGTTTTTATTTCTAATCCACAATATCGGTGTCTGTTTTAGAGTGATTAGAAGGCTACCGCCAGGAAAATGTTACCTGTTTTTTGTCTGCGGTCTTTTGAGAATGGCTACTGCCATGCTGATCAGTCTTACTGCGTTTCTCCTTGGTTGCTTAAGAGAGAGTGACAGACTTTGTTTTAACCCAGACTGAAAACTGAACAAACTAGCAAAGCAGACAGAAGATTAACTTTCATTGTAGAACGGTAGAGACAATGAACGTTAGAGTAAACACACTAAGAGGTGCACTTGCTTACCTTTGATTAGGGACTGTAAGGACACCAGGGCCTGTCGTATGTTTGGATTCCCCAAAGCTGGCATGGCCAGTTTGACCTCTGTCTGCTGCTGCCCGGGTCCTACAGGCAGTGCTGGAGACGGCAGTTTACCCTCCTTCTGCTCCTGAAGCCTGAACATCATCTTACTGATGTCCGACCTTCCCAGGTTCAGGCCGATGCTTTTCAGCATGTCCTTGATCTTCTCACATTCCTTCACGTCAGGGACGGGGAAGGAGTTAGGTGGCTGGGCGTGGGCCTTCTGCTCAGGCCTTACGGTGGCAGTTGAGGTCTGTTGACCAGACGGCTTCAAGTCTCCAAGAAGCTCTGCAAGGTTTCTGAACAGAGGCTGATTTTGATCATAGGGTTGACTGGCCTTTGAAGTCTGTGCCGAACCTTGATGGGTCCTGAACGTTGTCGTCGCCTGGTACTGTGGCGCACAAGGTAGAGAGCCAGAGGGTTGTCTCTCGCTGTCAGCCCCATAGAGAAATGACTCCTCGTCTTCAACATGCTCTGTCTTCTGGCTTGTGGCGTAGTGTTCCTCCCTGGTGCCCTGGAGCCAGGAGAAGTCGCAGCCCACTCGCTCATGAGGGAGGAGCATGCTGTCGGTAGCTGACTGTTTTGCATGGTCCTGGATGTTAGAAGGCTGCTCTATAATGCCGCTGGGCATAAAATCCGTGCCCATGCTCCCTGCCTGTGAAAAAATAAAATTGGCAAGAAAAAGTAGATTCACGATTCACAAAGTCAAAGATGGATTTAAACTGCCTACGTATTTGATTTTCTAGGTCACCAAGAAAACCAGGAATTGTACAGGTCCTAAAACCATGCCTTAAACTAAAGCATATACAGTAGATGAGCTGGTCAAGAAGTAGAGAGTAAAATGGGGCTTCTTATATAGAAATAGGAATATGGTGGCTTGCCCGTTACACCTGTCCCCAGCCCTGAAAGACCCAGCCTAGACCCAACATCATCGGCAACAAGCCCCCAGCACACTTGATGCGAAAAGGAATTATTAATCACATTAAGTGCGACCTTTTGTGATTTGTTAATTGCAGAGGTAGTCATGATTGTGATTACAATTAATGCTGGATTAATTGTGCAGCCCTTAAAAGTAAACAGCAGCAGTAACAGGCGGTACAGGACTTTCACATACTTTCTCCTGCCCTTCTTTTACATTACCTGAATAGTCAGGATGGCATTCTTGATGGCAGGTAGGCGGTCCTCCAGTTCCTTACTGTCCATCACTCGTCTCAGTCCTTGTAACAGATCATTCTTGACTGCTGATTGTTGACTACCAACACTGCTTCTGCTGCTAAAACTCTGACTGGGACTTCTTTTGCTCTTGTCTCCCGAGCCCCGACTCTTCCCATGACTGCCACTCCTGCTACGCGCCCTGCTCTTGCTACGCGCCCTGCTCTTGCTACGCGCCCTGCTCTTGCTACGCGCCCTGCTCTTGCTACGCGCTCTGCTTTTCCCTCGAGTCCTGCTCCTACTGCGAGCTCTGCTCTTACTCCTCCCTCTGCTTTTTCCACGACTCCTGCTCTGACTTCTCGCTCGACTTTTAGCTCGACTGTGGCTCGGGCTGTGCGTTCGGCATTTACTCCGCGCCCGGCTCTTACTTCTTGCCTGCCTCTCTCCTTTACTACGGCTGCGGCTTTTGCTCCTGAGCCTCTGCCTCTCATAACCATCTTCAGTTGAACCCGAAGCTGACAACCCCATTTCAGCTAGGCTGAAGGCAATATTCTCCTTCAGATAATCCGGGAGTGGCTGATTGGCTGCGAGGCATCGCAGAAAGTCTTCCCCAGCCTTGTCACTGTAACACAATTTTTTTTAATTATAAGGGGAACTATTGGGTACCCTAATACAGCCCCCCCCCACACACATTATTATTGAAATTGATCAGTCAGTATCTCCCCACTTTACAGAAGGTGTGATGGATAGGCTATATTTCACTAGGGGCTTATACTAGCCCAGACTCTAAAGGGATATCTTCCGCCTACCGGCAGATCACCGAGATTATGAATTTCAAGAATTTTTCAAAGCAGAGGGTGTGATGCGGCTATATCCTCACTATTTAGCCGCCCAGAGTCACACCCACGTCCCCTTTCCTCTGCCTTTTCCAAGGACAGGTCGGTTTCCTGTGTGACTGTACAGGGCGTTTCATGTGTGGTGTACAGGGTGAAGCATTGCCGTTCTCTAGAATGCCGCAGTCTTGTGTTATCTGTTCTCTTTCAGAATTTCTAAGGAATTTCCTCTCAGAATTTCCTCGTAGCGGTTCTCTTCCCAACTGTTTGCGGCACTTATACTAAACACAAGCAAAACCTGACACATGTAACTGGGTAGACTAGAAGCCACCGTAACTAACTGGTTATGTGTTACCATGGTGACGTCAGCTACACTCCTCTCAACCGTCGCTCAGCTCAGAAACGTTCAAACAAACCGTGTCTAACTTTAACCTGATACACATTCATACCTTCTTACTGTCTAACTTTAACCTTTTACACATTCATACCTTCTTACTGTCTAACTTTAACCTTATACACATTCATACCTTCTTACTGTCTAACTTTAACCTTATACACATTAATACATTCTTACTGTAGCCAGAAAATAAACCCAATGAGTCCAGGAGGCAAAATGAAACAAAATAAATACTTAATAATGGTGTGAGTAACCATTCCCCCCTCAACTGCCGTTACCTGAGGGAAACCAGCTAGGCTATCCGACTAGTTAGCTACGAAGCTAGCGATCTTTTCCGTTTAACAAACTAATGATTATGCTGGACTTAATGACCCAGAACTCTGTAGTTCACAAGCTAAATACATACATTCACGGTTCCTACTTAGTTCTAACATGCTTGGTGACTTTACATACCTGTTTTATATAGAAGCAAGAATAAAACGGGAGCCGTTAGATATTCGTTTTCACAGGCCGTTGGTCGTCTGAGGTAAAAGCCTCGCGCCCATGGATGTATTAATAGAACGCTCGAGCCTCACTCTAATAGGGAACCATAGCGCTCGCGCCTCACTCTAATAGGGAACCATAGCGCCCTCTGGTGGCGCAGGGTACGAACTACAGCATTCATGGTCCTTCCTGGTAGGGAGATAATTTAAAAAGGTGCCTCGACATCCACCAGTCCGGTCCTGGGGGGCAGCGGTAGTCTGTTACCCCTCTGTTATGACCAACGGTAGTCTGTTACCCCTCTGTTATGACTAGCGGTAGTGTGTTACCCCTCTGTTATGACTAGCGGTAGTCTGTTACCCCTCTGTTATGACCAGCGGTAGTCTGTTACCCCTCTGTTATGACCAGCGGTAGTCTGTTACCCCTCTGTTATGACCAGCGGTAGTCTGTTACCCCTCTGTTATGACCAGCGGTAGTCTGTTACCCCTCTGTTATGACCAGCGGTAGTCTGTTACCCCTCTGTTATGACCAGCGGTAGTCTGTTTCCCCTCTGTTATGACCAGCGGTAGTCTGTTTCCCCTCTGTTATGACCAGCGGTAGTCTGTTTCCCCTCTGTTATGACCAGCGGTAGTCTGTTACCCCTCTGTTATGACCAGCGGTAGTCTGTTACCCCTCTGTTATGACCAGCGGTAGTCTGTTACCCCTCTGTTATGACCAGCTCCGCCGGCTCATTGAACTGTGTGGTTCTTGGGAACTGATATACTCTGGTATTGTCATTCTTTTGATAGTCTCAGTGATCCGCCGGTAGGCCGAAGATACCCCATCAGAGTCCGGGCTAGTATAGTCCCTTAGTTCATAGAACTGTGGTTATGTAGGTAACCTTTGTTATATAATATAGTTGGGCATGCTTACGAATCAATGATTGCATGGTCCCAGAACACCTGGGCTGTACACGCTATAAAAGAGCATGACCAAACGAGACCTACAAACCAACTTTTTGATAGACCCCCTGACATGTTCCTCCTACCTGTTATCTTTTGGATGTGCCTCCGGATGGTTGCGGGGCCACCGTGTGTCTGGTGGGAGGATCTGTTGGGTGATCACTGTACTGCGGTCGATGGAGAAGCTGCCACAGTGTGGCTGAGTCTGGAGGATGAGACATTCAACAACACAATACATACAGTTAAATACATCACATCAGAACAGATACTCTCCAACATTAGTCATATGTTGGCACTCTTCCTTTAAAGAAAACCCCACAATGGAATATCCTCATTCCTCTTGACCAGTATGTACTCACTGATATGACTAACCATACTATACTTATATACTATACTCTTCCTCACACACCAATGCTGGCAGCTCCCTATAGTCTTACTGATTTTTGTAATGGAATATATGAGTTAAATAACCTTGAGCCATTCAAATTACTTATGTTATCAGCTGATTATGTTATGCTACAGCAGACTGACATACTGTGCAACATTGTTCAGGTTGATAAAGGCTACTATCAAAAACCAACAAAAGCAAAGTAGTTTAGTAGTTTAGTTTGGCTGCATGTAATGGACATATAATGTTACTCTAGCAGGTAGCTACTAGCTAATGAACTTCCTCCCGCTAGTTATCGCCAAGCTAGCTAGCTAGCACTTTAGCTAGCTAGCTAGCACTTTAACTAGCTAGCCAGCACTGTAGCTAGCTAGCTAGCACTTTAACTAGCTAGCTAGCACTTTAACTAGCTAGCTAGCACTTTAACTAGCTAGCTAGCACTCTAGCTAGCTAGCTAGCACTTTAACTAGCTAGCTAGCACTTTAGCTAGCTAGCACTTTAACTAGCTAGCACTTTAACTAGCTAGCTAGCACTTTAACTAGCTAGCTAGCACTTTAACTAGCTAGCTAGCACTCTAGCTAGCTAGCTAGCACTTTAACTAGCTAGCTAGCACTTTAGCTAGCTAGCTAGCACTTTAACTAGCTAGCTAGCACTTTAACTAGCTAGCTAGCACTTTAACTAGCTAGCTAGCACTTTAGCTAGCTAGCTAGCACTTTAACTAGCTAGCCAGCACTTTAGCTAGCTAGCTAGCACTTTAACTAGCTAGCTAGCACTTTAACTAGCTAGCTAGCACTTTAACTAGCTAGCTAGCACTTTAACTAGCTAGCTAGCACTTTAACTAGCTAGCTAGCACTTTAGCTAGCACTTTAGCTAGCACTTTAACTAGCTAGCTAGCACTTTGGTAACTAGCTAGCAAGCACTTTAGCTAGCTAGCTAGCACTATAACTAGCTAGCTAGCTAGCACTTTAACTAGCTAGCTAGCACTTTAACTAGCTAGCTAGCACTTTAACTAGCTAGCTAGCACTTTAACTAGCTAGCTAGCACTATAACTAGCTAGCTAGCACTTTAGCTAGCTAGCTAGCACTTTAGCTAGCTAGCTAGCACTTTAGCTAGCGAGCACTTTAGCTAGCTAGCTAGCACTTTAACTAGCTAGCGCTTTAACTAGCTAGCTAGCACTTTAAGTAGCTAGTCTAGCACTTTAACTAGCTAGCTAGCACTTTAACTAGCTAGCTAGCACTTTAACTAGCTAGCTAGCACTTTAGCTAGCTAGCTAGCACTTTAGCTAGCTAGCTAGCACTTTAACTAGCTAGCTAGCACTTTAACTAGCTAGCTAGCACTTTAGCTAGCTAGCACTTTAACTAGCTAGCTAGCACTTTAGCTAGCTAGCTAGCACTTTAACTAGCTAGCTAGCACTTTAACTAGCTAGCTAGCACTTTAACTAGCTAACACTTTAACTAGCTAGCTAGCACTTTAGCTAGCTAGCTAGCACTTTAGCTAGCTAGCTAGCACTATAGCTAGCTAGCCTAGCTCTTGCTAGCTAATATTAAACTAGACCAGGCTACGTACATTCATATAAAGGTCCCTCGCTGGTCTGCTGTGGAGGTATTCCCTGTTTGATCCAGGGGGTAAGAGGGGGCGGAAGGCTCCAGGACCAGGGGGGAAGAGTCTGGATGGAGGAGGGCTTGGTGGAGGGTCGAAGGGTCCTCTATATCGGGCTGGGTGGCCATAGGGGCCCCGGGGGAGATCTCCAGGGTTAGGAAATCCACGATACATATTTCCCGTCAGACGAAGATCATATCTGAAGTGTTGTTGAGTCGATATATCGAAGCTTTTCCCTCAATAATAGTCGGTTGTCACTGTGGTTGGGAAACGGAAGTAGTTACGTACCTGCGACACTTGAACCGGACGCAATACTTCTTCTTTTTTGGGTTTATGGTGGATTGTAAACAGCTTAAAGGTGCATACTGCCTCCTACTGTACAAGAGTGTGCATCATCATGTCAGCAGCTTGGAGAGATCCACCTCGAACCCAGGGATATACACCCCAACTCCCACTGAACCCCGGGATATACACCCCAACTCCCACTGAACCCTGGGATATACACCCCAACTCCCACTGAACCCGGGGATATACACCCCAACTCCCACTGAACCCCGGGATATACACCCCAACTCCCACTGAACCCCGGGATATACACCCCAACTCCCACTGAACCCAGGGATATACACCCCAACTCCCACTGAACCCCGGGATATACACCCCAACTCCCACTGAACCCAGGGATATACACCCCAACTCCCACTGAACCCCGGGATATACACCCCAACTCCCACTGAACCCCGGGATATACACCTCAACTCCCACTGAACCCCGGGATATACACCCCAACTCCCACTGAACCCCGGGGATATACACCCCAACTCCCACTCTATCCAGTTCATCCTTCGACCCGTCAGTGTAGATCTCCACACACCCGTAGGAACTCGCACGCAGATACATGACCGTGTTCATACCTTTCATACCATTTCTCCATCTTCAATCAGCACTGCATTATATGGCAGTTGACTTTTAATAGCAAAAAATAGCATTAAATCAATCAATATTCTTCAAACTGAAAGATGTACACAAAACAGAAGAACAATGTAAACCATGGACAAAAGGAGGGGGTTGTTAAAAAGCACTTATTGGCAGCAGAACCATTGTGGACACGCTGCAAACTTGCTTTCTCTCCAACAGTTTTTTTTTTTAAAATAGAGATTTGGTGACAATAGCCACAACATGGCGTTAATTGGAAAAAGCCAACAGAGAAAAGGAAAATTGGTCCGTTTGTGGAAATTAATCGTTTAAAAAAGAAAAGATGCATCAGTGCCAAACATTGGCCACAAGGCCTGATAGTGTGAATGAGACCAAAAATTAATATGTAGACTGCAGGAGCTACGACTTGTCTTCCTTTGATTTCTTCTTCTTTTTCTTCTTCTTCTTCTTCTTCTCCTTCTTTTTATGACCTTTCGGCGATTTCTCTGTCTCACTAGCACTATTGCTGTTGCTGTCACTATCACTATCTTTTTTATTGTCCTTTTTTTCACCATCCTCCTTGGAAGGATTTCCTGTGCTCTCGTCTTCCTCCTTTCTGCCGTGTTTTCCAGAGGAAGCAGAACCTTTCTCCATCCTGCCCTCCTCCTCCCTCCCCCTGCTCTTCATGGGCCCTGGTGGGGTACGCCCTCGGATCACTGTCACCAACAACCCGGTTTTCTCCTCCTTCACACGGATCTTCTCCCGGTCGTTCCTGTGGCCCCTCGGGTCCTCATCCGGTTTGCGTTTGAGTTCTGGGTGTCTGTGATCCCGCTGGTCTCCGTGGACTCGCTGGTCTCTGTGATCACTCTGGTCCTGGTGATCTTTCTGGTTTTTCCTCTCTGTAGGGTGGGGGTGGTTGCTGGGATGGTGCGAGTGTCCTTTGTCTTTCCTCTCTCCTGGGCGTCTATCTGCATGCTTGTTTAAGAGAATAGAATTAACTGAAATTAGAACAATTCTGCTTGGATAGGAACGACTGCCATCCATACATACACACATCCATACATACATGCATGCATGTATGTATCTGCCACCATCTGTGACCCATCTGATAATAACCAAGATCAGAGTAAACAATTGTGTTCATAACGCTTAATGTAAATACATTATTTTCCTACAAGGTTTGAGTCAAATGTCAAATTCCCAGACTTTTTCCTGACCAAATGATGTTGTGGTAGAAGACAAAACCGTATTGTATTGGTGGTTTATAATTATTCACAAGCAAGCCTTGTGTTTTGTTGCATTTCATATTCTAAACACTTGATTTTACAGTCAGATAGATTTAAACTGTGTCCACACACATTTTGTTACATTTAATGCACAAACCAAGTTTACGACAAACAAGACGTGAGAGATTGAACGGTGGGCAAAGTTGAAAGTTAGACGAAACCAAAATAAGCAGCAATGCAAAATACAAGGCTAACAAAGCACAAGGATTAGAGATGAGGCTGAGTCACTGCTAAAGCCTTTGATAAACATTGTATTTTGCTGTTTGTGTAAATCATTTGTTGTTAACCCTGCAAATCTATGACTTACCATGCCAGACTCTTTGCGCCAGTGGCTTTCAGCATGACTCTCTGCAGTGCTCAGGTCTCCTAAGAACTCCTCACACTTCTGGCAGTAGAACCCTATTACAGGGATTAAAAACCCAGAGCCTGCGAAACATAGAGGAACAAGCAAGAGACACAATTACAAGCATTGAAGCTTCAAAGATAGGGGGGAGTTTTGGCATTAAAATGGTGCTATTTTTGGCATTTCACATGCCAGGAGACTGTCCTGCCATCCATAAAATAAAATAATTGTGTGGCTTTTGGGGTCTTGCCTCTCCAAGGCAATGGTAGGGGAAACACTATACTGTACTTGAATCTATTGTTTCTTAATCCTCGTTGATGTCCCTTTAATCTGGCTGGTGCAAAGGTACATCTTCCCCTTAGGGAACGAGCTCCCTCCCTCCCTCCCTACCTATTTACCTACCAGCCTACCTCCCTACATACCTACCTAAGAGGGCACAATGACGGTGGTGTGATAAGTACTGTACCATCGTCCTTCAGTAATCTCTCCAGTTCCTTCACCAAGGCCTCTTTCCTTTTCACCTTGGCTTCTCTCGTCATCTTTTGACCCTCATCGTCATCCTAAGAACAGGAATCAATTGAAATGTTTTTATTTCTAATCCACAATACAGACAGAGCAACGACAGTTAAAACAATGTGTGTCAGTCTTGGAGTGATTAGAAGGCTACTACTAGGAAAGTGTTACCTGTTTGTCGTCTGCGGTCCTTTGAGAATGGCTACCACCATTCTGATCAATCTGACTCCGTTTCTCCTTGGTTGCTTAAGAGAGAGTATGACAGAATTTGTTTTAACCCAGACTGAAAACTGAATGAGCAAAGCAGACAGAGGATGAACTTTCATTGTAGAACAATAGAGACACTGCCTCCAACAGTTATATAGACATAATCATGAAGAGTAAATGGTAAAAGGTAAATGGACTGCACTTATATAGCGCTTTTCCACCTTAGCGGCACTCAAAGCGCTTTACAATGGCCTCTCATTCACCCATTCACACACCAATGGCGGTAGCTGCCATGCAAGGTGCTAACCTGCTCATTGGGAGCAATTTGGGGTTAGATGTCTTGCTCAAGGACACTTCGACATGTGGACAGTCGGAGCTGGGATTCGAACCGCAGACCCTTCGATCACTGAACG
Source organism: Borostomias antarcticus (assembly GCF_949987555.1). NCBI lineage: Eukaryota > Metazoa > Chordata > Actinopteri > Stomiiformes > Stomiidae > Borostomias > Borostomias antarcticus. The sequence continues at coordinate 4,540,827 of NC_140267.1, read as the reverse complement.
ACCCGCTCTACCAACTGAGCTACAGCCGCCACCAAAGTAAGTAAGAGTAAACACACTAAGAGGTGCACTTGCTTACCTTTGATTAGGGACTGTAAGGACACCAGGGCCTGTCGCATGTTTGGATTCCCCAAAGCTGGCGTGGCCAGTTTGACCTCTGTCTGCTGCTGCCCGGGTCCTACAGGCAGTGCTGGAGACGGCAGCTTACCCTCCTTCTGCTCCTGAAGCCTGAACATCATCTTGCTGATGTCCGACCTTCCCAGGTTCAGGCCGATGCTTTTCAGCATGTCCTTGATCTTCTCACACTCCTTCACGTCAGGGACGGGGGCGGAGTTAGGTGGCTGGGCGTGGGCCTTCTGCTCAGGCCTTACGGTGGCAGTTGAGGTCGGTTGACCAGACGGCTTCAGCTCTCCAAGAAGCTCTGCAAGGTTTCTGAACAGAGGCTGATTTTGATCATAGGGTTGACTGGCCTTTGAAGTCTGTGCCGAACCTTGATGGGTACTGAACGGATGGGTACGTGTCGTAGCCTGGTACTGTGGCGCACAAGGTAGAGAGCCAGAGGGTTGTCTCTCGCTGTCAGCCCCATAGAGAAATGACTCCTCATCTTCAACATGCTCTGTCTTCTGGCTTGTGGCGTAGTGTTCCTCTCTAGTGCCCTGGAGCCAGGAGAAGTCGCAGCCCACTCGCTCATGAGGGAGGAGCATGCTGTCGGTCTCCGTCTGTTCCTCACGGTCCTGGATGTTAGAAGGCTGCTCGACAATGCCGCTGGGCATAATGTTTGTGCCCATACTCCCTGCCTGTGAAAAAAGAAAATGAGCAAGAAAATAAACAAGATTTGTGATTCAAGTCAAATGTTATTTTGCACCATATTTATAGAATAATGTCCAGAATTCTTTTAAGTTTGACACACTAGTATCATTAGGGCAATTCAAAGGACTGTAGTTGTAGTAGTAGTAGTAGTAGTAGTAGTAGTAGTAGTAGTAGTAGTAGTAGTAGTAATAGTAGTGGTAGTAGTAGTAGTAGTAGTAGTAGTAGTAGTAGTAGTAGTAGTAGTAGTAGTGGTAGTAGTAGTATTAGTAGTAGTAGTAGTAGTAGTAATAGTAGTGGTAGTAGTAGTAGTGGTAGTGGTAGTAGTGGTAGTAGTAGTAGTAGTGGTAGTAGTAGTAGTAGTAGTAGTAGTAGTAATAGTAGTGGTAGTAGTAGTGGTAGTAGTAGTAGTAGTAGTAGTAGTAGTATTTGTAGTAGTAGTAGTAGTAGTGGTAGTAGTAGTAGTAGTAGTAGTAGTAGTAGTAGTAGTAGTAGTAGTGGTAGTGGTAGTGGTAGTAGTAGTAGTAGTAGTAGTAGTAGTAGTAGTGGTAGTAGTAGTAGTAGTAGTAGTAGTAGTAGTAGTAGTAGTAGTAGTGTAGTAGTAGTAGTAGTGGTAGTGGTAGTAGTAGTAGTAGTAGTAGTAGTAGTAGTAGTAGTGGTAGTAGTAGTAGTAGTAGTAGTAGTTGTAGCTAGTTTATTGATTCCCAGGGGGAAATTTCACAACTTTTATTTCCGATGCTTGCTTGCTTCTGTACATTATATACATTTTTTAATTAAGTATTTGTGTGTTTTCTATGCAGGGCTCCTTTGCAAAAGAGATGTCTGTTTCAATGGGACTCCCAGCATAAATACAAGTAGTATAAAAGTAAACGGCAGCAGTTGTTATATATTTTTTTTTTTTAAACAGGTGGTACAAAACAGTCTTTCACATACTTTCTCCTGCCTTTCTTTAACATTACCTGAATAGTCAGGATGGCATTCTTGATGGAAGGTAGGCGGTCCTCCAGTTCCTTACTGTCCATCACTCGTCTCAGTCCTTGTAACAGATCATTCTTGACTGCCGATTGTTGACTACCAACACTGCTTCTGCTGCTAAAACTCTGACTGGGACTTTTTTTGCTCTCATCTCCCAAGCTCTGGCTCTTTCCACGACTGCCACTCCTGCTCCGTGCCCTGCTACGCGCCCTGCTCTTGCTACGCGCCCTGCTCTTGCTACGCGCCCTGCTACGCGCCCTGCTCTTGCTACGCACCCTGCTTTTCCCTCGAGTCCTGCTCCTACTGCGAGCTCTGCTCTTACTCCTCGCTCTGCTTTTTCCGCGACTTCTGCTCCGACTTCTCGCTCGACTTTTGCTTCTCGCGCGGCTTTTAGCTCGACTGCGGCTCGGGCTGTGCGTCTGGCATTTACTCCGCGCCCGGCTCTTACTTCTCTCTCCTTTACTACGGCTGCGGCTTTTGCTCCTGAGCCTCTGCCTCTCATAACCGTCTTCAGTTGAACCCGATGCCGACAACCCCATTTCAGCTAGGTTGAAGGCAATATTCTCTTTCAGATAATCCGGGAGTGGCTGATTGGCTGCGAGGCATCGTAGGAAGTCTTCCCCAGCCTTGTCACTGTAACACATGTTTTTCATTATAAGGGCAATTATTGGATACTCTAATGCCCCCAATTATGATTGAAATTGGTCAGTCAGTATCTCCCCACTTCACAGAAAGTGTGAATATGTGGGCATCCTCATGAATCTGGCATTAAAATGTGTTTTGGGTGATCAGATTTCAATCGGATTTTCATAGGTATTTGTGAATGTATTTTAGTGTATGCATTTGCATTTGTAGCTGTAATTGTAGTATTCTATAAAATGAAGACTAGACTTCACTTCCTGACATCACTCTAATGCTACTGTAATGTCAGTGTCAAATAAACGTAATAGAAAATATTGGATGTTAAATGATGGTTCCACATACTAGGGCTGTACAAAGCTATAAAAGAGCATGACCAAACGAGACCTACAACTCTTTGAAAGACCCCCTGACATGTTCCTACCCTTTATCTTTTGGATGCCCCTCCGGATGGTGGCGGGGCCACCGTGTGTCTGGTGGGAGGATCTGTTGGGTGATCACTGTACTGCGGTCGATGGAGAAGCTGCTACAGTGAGGCTGAGTCTGGAGGATGAGACATTCAACAACACAATACATAAATCAGAACAGATAATCGACAACATTACAACATTAACAACATCATTCGAAATGTAAGCTAGCTAGCAACGTGCAACTGTATTCAGATTTATATTTACTATCTGAAACCAACAAAAAGAAAGGACAAGCTAACCCAAGCTATCCAGTTTGGTTGCATGTAATGAGCAAGTGATGTTACTATAGCAGCTACTAGCTAGTTATGGTGCGTTCGTTTGTGGTCGGGGGTGGCAAGTCGCAAGTGGCAAAATACCTACCTCCGACCTGTGTGCATTCCAGCTATATACCATTATATCACAGTTACCTAGTTATATCTATATACCATTATATCACAGTTACCTAGTTATATCTATATACCATTATATCACAGTTACCTAGTTATATCTATATACCATTATATCACAGTTACCTAGTTATATCTATATACCATTATATCACAGTTACCTAGTTATATATATATACCATTATATCACAGTTACCTAGTTATATCTATATACCATTATATCACAGTAACCTAGTTATATCTATATACCATTATATCACAGTTACCTGGTTATATCTATATACCATTATATCACAGTTACCTAGTTATATCTATATACCATTATATCACAGTTACCTAGTTATATCTATATACCATTATATCACAGTTACCTAGTTATATCTATATACCATTATATCACAGTTACCTAGTTATATCTATATACCATTATATCACAGTTACCTGGTTATATCTATATACCATTATATCACAGTTACCTAGTTATATCTATATACCATTATATCACAGTTACCTAGTTATATCTATATACCATTATATCACAGTTACATAGTTATATCTATATACCATTATATCAGTTACCTAGTTATATCTATATACCATTATATCACAGTTATCTAGTTATATCTATATACCATTATATCACAGTTACCTAGTTATATCTATATACCATTATATCACAGTTACCTAGTTATATCTATATACCATTATATCACAGTTACCTAGTTATATCTATATACCATTATATCACAGTTACCTAGTTATATCTATATACCATTATATCAGTTACCTAGTTATATCTATATACCATTATATCACAGTTACCTAGTTATATCTATATACCATTATATCACAGTTACCTAGTTATATCTATATACCATTATATCACAGTTACCTAGTTACATCTATATACCATTATATCACAGTTACCTAGTTATATCTATATACCATTATATCACAGTTACCTAGTTATATCTATATACCATTATATCACAGTTACCTAGTTATATCTATATACCATTATATCACAGTTATCTAGTTATATCTATATACCATTATATCACAGTTACCTAGTTATATCTATATACCATTATATCAGTTACCTAGTTATATCTATATACCATTATATCACAGTTACCTAGTTATATCTATATACCATTATATCACAGTTACCTAGTTATATCTATATACCATTATATCACAGTTACCTAGTTATATCTATATACCATTATATCACAGTTACCTAGTTATATCTATATACCATTATATCACAGTCATCTAGTTATATCTATATACCATTATATCACAGTCACCTAGTTATATCTATATACCATTATATCACAGTTACCTAGTTATATCTATATACCATTATATCACAGTTACCTAGTTATATCTATATACCATTATATCACAGTTACCTAGTTATATCTATATACCATTATATCACAGTTACCTAGTTATATCTATATACCATTATATCACAGTTACCTAGTTATATCTATATACCATTATATCACAGTTACCTAGTTATATCTATATACCATTATATCACAGTTACCTAGTTATATCTATATACCATTATATCACAGTTACCTAGTTATATCTATATACCATTATATCACAGTTACCTAGTTATATATATATACCATTATATCACAGTTACCTAGTTATATCTATATACCATTATATCCCAGTGACCTAGTTATATCTATATACCATTATATCACAGTTACCTAGTTATATCTATATACCATTATATCACAGTTACCTAGTTATATCTATATACCATTATATCACAGTTACCTAGTTATATCTATATACCATTATATCACAGTTACCTAGTTATATCTATATACCATTATATCAGTTATCTAGTTATATCTATATACCATTATATCACAGTTACCTAGTTATATCTATATACCATTATATCACAGTTACCTAGTTATATCTATATACCATTATATCAGTTACCTAGTTATATCTATATACCATTATATCACAGTTACCTAGTTATATCTATATACCATTATATCAGTTACCTAGTTATATCTATATACCATTATATCACAGTTACCTAGTTATATCTATATACCATTATATCACAGTTACCTAGTTATATCTATATACCATTATATCACAGTTACCTAGTTATATCTATATACCATTATATCACAGTTACCTAGTTATATATATCTATATACCATTATATCAGTTACCTAGTTATATCTATATACCATTATATCACAGTTACCTAGTTATATCTATATACCATTATATCACAGTTACCTAGTTATATATATCTATATACCATTATATCACAGTTACCTAGTTATATCTATATACCATTATATCACAGTTCCCTAGTTATATCTATATACCATTATATCACAGTTATCTAGTTATACCTATATATCATTATATCACAGTTACCTAGTTATATCTATATACCATTATATCACAGTTACCTAGTTATATCTATATACCATTATATCACAGTTACCTAGTTATATCTATATACCATTATATCACAGTTACCTAGTTATATCTATATATCACAGTTACCTAGTTATATCTATATACCATTATATCACAGTTACCCAGTTATATCTATATCACAGTTACCTAGTTATATCTATATACCATTATATCACAGTTATCTAGTTATATCTATATACCATTATATCAGTTACCTAGTTATATCTATATACCATTATATCACAGTTACCTAGTTATATCTATATACCATTATATCACAGTTACCTAGTTATATCTATATACCATTATATCACAGTTACCTAGTTATATCTATATATCACAGTTACCTAGTTATATCTATATACCATTATATCACAGTTACCTAGTTATATCTATATCACAGTTACCTAGTTATATCTATATACCATTATATCACAGTTACCTAGTTATATCTATATACCATTATATCACAGTTACCTAGTTATATCTATATACCATTATATCACAGTTACCTAGTTATATCTATATACCATTATATCACAGTTACCTAGTTATATCTATATATCATTATATCACAGTTACCTAGTTATATCTATATACCATTATATCACAGTTACCTAGTTATATCTATATACCATTATATCACAGTTACCTAGTTATATCTAGTGCATTCGAGCAACTGGGGGCTGAGAAACATCCGAATTTGCGACGAGGAAGTGTGAGTTCATGAGGTGTTTTATTTAATCATTCCTAGTAGCAAGTCGCAATTTGCACCTCCCAGTTAGAAACGAACGCACCCTAACTTTCCGTTAGCGCCAAGCTAACGAGCTCGCGCTTCAGCTAGATATTAAACTAGCCAAGGCCACGTCAGTTACATTCATAACGGTCACTCACTTGTCTGCTGAGGTATTCGTTTGATCCAGGGGGTAAAAAGGGACGAAAGGTTCCAGGACCAGGGGAGAAATGTCGGGGTAGAGGAGGGTTTTGTGGCGGACAGAAGGGACCTCCATAGCGGGGGGCGGTTGGTGGTCCATGGTGGCCGAACAGAGAGGAGCCCCGGGGAAACTCTCCAGGGTTTGGAAATCCACGATACATCTTTAGTTATATTGTTGAATCGAGATATATCCAAGCTTTTCCTCGATGATATATTGTGCTAACTGGACAATCCGTTTGAAATAACTGAGGTAAACTGTGGATGGGGAAGACGAAACTACGAACGCCTTCTTCTTCTTCTCTCTGGGTTTACTGGCGAATCGCACAAAGCTTAAAGGGGGACAGCGCCACCAACTGGACAAAAGTGTCTGTCATCGCTGTATTGTGCCTAGTTATTAAATTATTAGGTGGGCTAGCTTGCAGAATTTCTTTCTTTCTTTCATCCATCCATCCTTCTTTCTTTCTGTCTTCCATCCATCCTTCTTTCTTTCTTTCTTTCTTCCATCCATCCATCCATCCATCCATCCATCTTTCTTTCTTTCATCCATCTATCCATTTTTCTTTCTTTCTTTCATCCATCCTTCTTTCTTTCTTCCATCCATCCATCCTTCTTTCTTTCTTTCATCCATCCATCTTTCTTTCATCCATCCTTTCTTTCTTTCATCCATCCATCCGTCCATCCATCTTTCATCAATCCATCCTTCTCTTTCATCCATCCATCCATCCTTTCTTTCTTTCATCCATCCATCCTTCTTTCTTACTTTCTTTCATCCATCCATCCATCTTTCATCCATCCATCCTTCTTTCTTTCTTTCATCCATCCATCCATCTTTCATCCATCCATCCATCCATCTTTCATCCATTTTTATTATTATTTTTATGATTTTTAAAGCTTCAGCTTATTCAAAATATATGATAACCGATAAGTGGATTTCGTAAGTCAGTAGTGTAGCTTATATTTATAGGACACGCAATTTCAAAAGTAAACGGTACAAAAAAATACAATGGCGGTGACAATTCAATATGAAACAAATGATAGATCTGGCAGTGTGAAATAACGTTTTATTGCTCACCTCGGATTCATTCACACCTCCAAGCAGTCTGTCTTACATCCAAATAATCATGTGCACAATTTCTACAAGCAGCATACTGTAGGTTCCGGTTGCGTCTTTTAAATAAGTAACAGGAGGTATAATTCAAAATTATTTCAACAGCAAACATTATTTTATTCCCAATTTCTTTTCATTATTTGCGTTCATGTAAAGTATAGCTTAAACAAAACAAGTGCACTGGAGAAATACAGCTTATTTCTTTTCAAGTATAAATTATTTGAGCTCATGTAAACTATAGCTTTAAACAAAACAAGTACACTGTAGAATACAGCTAATTTATTTTTCAAGTATCAAATTCAATAAAACTACAGGATGGAGTGTGAGAACTCCATTATTGTGTCACCTTTTGTATTGTAGTCCTATCATACAACAGGTGTTTGAACACTGACATCTCACAGACACTTCTCTCCTTTTTCAAATAATCTCCAAGATAAGGCTCATGTAATGTCGCAACTTGGTCAAGACAGCAGAGTCCACACATTAAATGAGGCTAGCAATTTGTGGCGGACAACATTTGGAGATCGTGTGGGCGAATAGATGAACACAGCTTAAACACTCACTATGCGAAAGACTACACGAAAACAGTCCTAACATAGCCATAGATGTGATTCAGAAAAAGGCTAGTTTGTATGACTTGTCATGCATGCAGTAGCTCCACTTTCACACATCGTCTGGGAAGAAAATCATGCTCTATTTAGATTCACATTTCGATAAGGCGTTTTCACATCTGAAAGGACTATCGCATGAACTCTGCTGCAATGGCCTGGACTGTTTTCAACTAGTGTAGTGTCTGGCCTGGCTGAAGCCTGCCTGATTGTACTGCTGGCCTCCATGCTGGAAGTACTGTTCAAACTGTCCTCCTTGGTTAAAACTCTGACCTCCTCTCGCTCCCCAGCCTCCCCCTTGTCCTCCTCTTCCACCTCGACCCCTCCCTCCGCGGCCGCCTCGGTCGTGCTGCCGGCCACCATCTTGGTTGTCGTGCTGGAAGTTCCCACCTCCTCCTGCACCCTGGTGTCCTCCCCCAGGGTACCCCGGGCCCTGGAAGCTTCCCTGATAGTTCCCCCCTCCTCCATGCCCTCCTCTTCCGGCACCTCCTTGATGGCCTCCGCCCTCCTGGTAATGACCCTGGTTGTAACCACCTCCTCCACCTCCTCCTCCTCTTCCTCCTCCTCCGTCTGACCAGCCTCCTTGCACTTTACCCCCTCGACCACCCCCACCCTCACCCCCACCCCTGCTGCCCCTCTCATACCCTCCTCCACCTCCTCCTCGCTCGTAACCTCCGCGACCTCCAGGCTGGTCGTACGTGCCCCTGCCGCCTCCTCGCCCGCCCCCTCCGTAGTGCTGCCCGCCTCCCGTGGGGCCGTCCTGGCGCTTCTGCCAGCTGGGCATCTCCGGGGGGGGAGGCTCGATTTCGTTGGGTCGCCCGCCTCTGTCCGGCACGCGTCCCATGAGAACCTGAGATGAATGTGATCAACATACTGTAATCAACAGTGTCTTAAGAGTTCCTGAAATAACAAAGAGGTAGATAATAGGAGAATCAGAGAGAGAGAAAGGAAGTGAAACAGTGACGGGGATCTCAGCCCGCACCTTGTTGATGGCGCAGGCCGTCTTCTCTCGTATGCGGCCGCTGCTGGTGCGAAGGATCTTGGATAAGTCCTCCCGGGCGGCCAGGAGGTGAGCCAGCGTCACTTTGCTCTTGGCAGCCAGGGCGGAGCGGAGCGGCTGGTACACTTTGGACAGCTTCTCAGCATGCGTCTGTGTAACAAATGTATATAATTTAGTACATCTCGTTTATATTAGTACATCTCGTTTATACTAGTACATCTCGTTTATACTAGTACATCTCATTTATTTATATATTATTCTTATTCATTTACTACAGACACGACTTGTGAATGCTAATGCTAAATATATCAGCCATAACAGAATTATAGTTTTAGATTCTTGTGTAAAAAAATAAAAAAATAAAAAAGTACCTTAGCTCTACTAGACCACCCAAAGGACTGAACAGTCACATCAAGACGTTTCAACAACATCTTCCTCCTGACATCATACTCATTAACAAGTGCTTGGTTGATGACCTCAATTTTTTCCTGTAAGAAAGATAATTGGTGCATCATTTGCAGAATAATTCAAATGTAGGCTAAAACACACATTGTCCTTACTTGCAAACTAATTAACTTAACTTAACTAACTAATAAACTTTATCCAGAACAACTTTTCTGTCCTAAGACCTTAGAAGAATAAAGTTTCTGAATAAAGTTTATTTACAAGTAAGGATATCGTGGGGGAATCTTCACTTGGCATTTGTGGAACCAGCCTACAAGGACTTGAAGGTTTGCATTAGCCTTAACAGTCAGTGTAATAAAAACTAAAAGATATTTTCCTCAACCCAGATTCAAAGTTATTTTCCTCAGCGTCGTGTCTGCCGGTGGTGAGCTTTACCCAGTGAACTGGTCCAAGTGCTTTCTTCATCAGAGGATTTCCTACATAAGTAGGCGGCACTTTGGCTAGAGCTTCCTTCAGCTGGAGACAATGGAGAGAATAATAATATTAATAAGATATTATCTTATCCAATCATGGTGATACATGTACACTGAGAATGTAGTTGGAAATAGCACCTCATGCACCAGCCAGGTGTAACATGACTAATTGTAACAACCTTCTTTTCGATGCCGCTGAAGAACTGGAACATGGTGATGTTGGCAGGGGGCTTGGACATGCCGAGGGCCACACAGATGCCCTTCAGCTCCATGAACACCTCACTGCCAACAGCCTCCTGGGCAGCCTTCTGGGGCTTGTTCACCAGGATCATCCTGGATGCCTCCAGTTCGGAGATTAGAAAGGCTAAGGGATAAAAGATGTTGAACTTTATATTGGCTGTACAGGAATAGCAATAACTGTAGCCTACCGTTTAAGATGAGATGGACTTTTAAATTCCCGGTGTGGCATGTGATGCTGTCATTTACTTTGATTTTAGACATGTAATTCATATATTCAATCACAGATTTATTAGTTTTTTGTGGTCGATTCATGTCAAATGATTCAGAATCGATTCATGAATCCCAAAATCGATCTTTTATTTAATGAATGAATGAATAAATGAAGGAATGAATAGTTCATTAATTCATTCAATGATTCATTCATTCATTCATTTTTGTAAATCAGTATCGATACCCAGCCCTAGTATTGATGTGTTGCATAACTTGGCAGTCATGTAATTAAGGTTACAGCTTAAAAAAAACAAACAGGTTTTAGTAACACTAACCGAATCGATATTGAATCGAATTGAATCGTGATAATCAATTCTGAACCTTGTGAATCGGAATCGAATCGATTCTTGAAATTCGAATCGATACCCAGCCCTACTGTTGACGTACTGATGAGTAGTAGGCAGCTGGTCTTGTTGAGGAGCCTCTGGGTGACATCTCCAGAGGTGAGGACGGAGTAGGGACAGGCCAGCTCGGACAGAAGACCACTCATCTCCAACTGGAAGCTGTCAGCCTCGCTTGGACCTGTGAACGGTGCGGACAGTGAATAAAACGCCGGGGTGCATTAGGATTGTCCATGTCCAACACTCCAACAGAATGTCGATTTTTGCCTTAATTATGTGGCGGTAAGAGGATGTAGTCATATACATTCAGAGAACAATGGGAATAAAAGAAGCTCACAGTTAGTGGCGTGGACTTTCTCCTCTAGTTGACAGTAGAGTTTGAGTTCGGACACAATCCAGGCGCACAGCTTGGTGAACTCTGGTGAGGCCGCGCCCACGTTCGCGGCTGCATCCAGTGCCCCATCTTCCAACAGAGGCCCTTGGTACCTGACAAAAATACAAATGAGCATCGTCGAATATGTTGACAGTTGTTAACCATGATGTTGATAAAAGATGGAATGAGGTAGACGCAATTCCACAGCTACTACTGAACTAGTCCACCCTGAGTCCGATAGATGTCCCCGTGTCTGCTGTGGATGTCCAGTACAGCTGTCCTCCCTAGGGTCTCTCCCTCTTATACAGGTCCTGTGGACTCCCCCTGTCTCCTGCAGGCCACCCTGTAGAAGGCCCTGGAGAACCCGTCCTCGGCCAAAAGTCCACCCTACGGCTCCTGGAAAGGCCCCCTGCCTGGTACATTTGTGATTTATTGTGTACATGAATGTGTTTTTTTATATATATTGTTCTGAATGCATCCGTTAGTCGATGTATTGTTATATGCGACCAAGGACCACATTGGAAATAAGTGTTTTTAATACTTAAATGTGCTATCCTCTTGGCAATACTTGCATCATTGATGTATTGTTTTACCCTAAATAAAAAAAAATCAATCAATCAATGCCTTCCCATGACTAGCTCCTTCCCACTCTGTGCACTTAGTCAACACGCAAACACGTAGACAGACATACACCAGTCCACTTCCGGCTTTAGGCCTGGACCTGAGCCCAGCCCCCCTTCCCCTCACCCTAACCCGGGTCCGTATCCATTTACTACCCCCACCCTACCCCAACCCCTGCCTCTATCTGGACCCAGGCACACTCACGCACACACAGACATACACCAGTCCTAGGCTCAGATCCCCTTCCCCTAACCCGGGTCCGTATCCTCTTCCTACCCCCACCCTACCTCAACCCCTGCCTCTATCTGGACCCAGGCACACACACACACACACACACCAGTGTTTGCCGTGTCTCTCCTTTTATATGTTTTAGCCCTTTTTGCTCTGAAAATGTAATTTAATGTAATTTATTGCTCTATGAATGTTATTAGCCGTTAGACAAACATACTCCAGGAGCTTGCTCGATCGTCTCCAGGGCTGACAATTAACACCTGCCACCGGCCAAATACAGGTAAAATGTCCAATTGGCGACTAGATTTCGGAAGGCTATCTGAAAAATATATATACTTGGCCGGTAGATGTTTCCATCTACAGTCCCCTTGGCAGGTGACCCAAAAAGTTAATTTTCCCTGACCGTCTCGTTGAGAGGGGTCAGGGAAGAATTTCTACAGCTCACCTTTCTGGCCCCTGGGTGATACTGTTTTTTTGCTTCCCTCTGGAATATGTAGAGAGTGGGTCGTATGCCCACCTCCCTTGTTCTCTGTAAAGCGCATTGTGTTGCCTCTGTGTATGAAACGCGCTATACAAAGCTTTGATTGATTGATTGTCAATCTGAACTAGCTACCACCACACATTCAACTTTTATTATCAGTAAAACATGACTGAAGATGGCAACAGAAGAAAGGGAGTGGACTGATTTACTGTGAATAGAAACCAGACCTGATAAGGGGGTGGAGTCTGATGTCCAATCACAGCCACTGTGCCCTTTACTGCTGGTGTTGGTTGGACTTTTGGTTTGGTTTTGAATTTTAAACTTCCTTCTAACAACTTACCTCAGTTGGCGTTGGTTGAGGCAGTTTGCCTGAAGGCACCTTAACCTGAATGAACCATGAGAGTGCACGTGCCTTCACACCGCCCCAACCGCCACCCAAGTTGGCAGTTGCTTTTAGAATGTTGGAAGTTTAAAAATTCAACTGGAAAATCCATCCAACCGACACCCAGTTGGCAGTTGCAATTAGAACGTTGGAAGTTTAAAATTCAAACTGGAAAATCCATCCAACCGACAGTTACCAACATAGCACACCAACCCAAAGTTGGGGTTGGTTGGGACACCAATAATTCGGTATAAAGCTATGCTAATGTATGTTTGGCAAAGGGGAAAATGAACTGTTAGCACCCCAAAAGTGGTAGTGGGCTCCCTGGTGGCACTACATCTCGCGTGACTGCTTTAAATCGGTCAAACAACGAGATTAAACATCTCATGCGATTTCCACGACGCAAACACATCCAGACGTCATCCGTGGATGACAGGCACTTTGCCCCAGCGGCTAACAACCACACCACATTATTTGCATATCTCCCACGAGTGAGTGACTCTTTTCACCTACCCCAGGTCTTCGAGCGAGTCCATAATGTCATTCTCCATCCCAGTAAGCTACAAGTATTCAAGTATTCCCGAAGCACAAAACGGTGAAGTTGTGTCAGGCTTCGTTGAAGAGTGCTAAGGGACACTTGTGCTCTGTTGGCACGCTGGGGTCCTGAGCCTGCTGTTTGGGCTGGTCGGAATAATGCCTGTGCAATTTTGTACACATATTCGTATCAGGACCTTACATCCACGATCCAGATATTTTTTAAATTAAATGAAATGAGTAAATATTACTTTGCAGGCATTTTGAAGACATAAATCAAATGGATCCCCCTGATTACATGTAGGGGAATACCACTAGGGGGTGCTATTGTACAACCATCAAACGTATTCTAGAAAATTCAGGCTTGACGGCTATAATCCTCCTATAATAACTTGCACACATCATGTCCAATGTTCAAATGTGAACTCCACACGTATATTTATATCATGTTCAGTCTTTGTACAACAAGTATGTTGAATTACCATCAACCCAGTCCAGCTTTGTGTAGCTTTCACTGGTTTTACTGTAGCCTAGGCCTGAATAGTCGATCTGGATCAATCTCAATACTGTAGGGATGGGTCAAGTTGAGTAACTGGAATATTTGACATTTGACAGTGTGTAATATTCTACATTTTATGCATACTGAATGTATATATTTCGTGTGCTCCTATGTACTGTATATACCTTACTCTGTAGATTTCAGTATGTTCTTCCTTGTCTCAATAAAGGCTTCTATCTATCTAAACAGAAACTGAATTTTCTGGCACTTTTCACTAAACCATAATTGTCATTGTTGTTGTTAATGTTGTTGTGCTTTCAACAATAAGGGATGTCCCTATACTGCTGCCTCCAAAGCCATTGATGGAGTCAAATATTAGGCTACCATCATGTTATAGGATCACATACACTAGCCTAGCCTAGCCTAGCCTAGCCTAGCCTAGCCTAGCCTAGCCTAGCCTAGCCTAGCCTAGCCTAGCCTAGCCTAGCCTAGCCTAGCCTAGCCTATGTTGTTAGGCCTACAGTAGCCTAGGCTAGATGAGACCGCTCTCTTCTCGGCTTCCGTCTGCTCCATCTCATCACGGGGACTGACAACCGCCACGGAATATCATTCAAGAGAATCTGATCTGAGATCAGCCACAAGCAGCACAATACAGGCTACAGGCTACAGGCTACCAGCAACTAGGCATCCAGCGGCCAGGTGGAATTGTTGCTGCTTTTCACGATTTGAAAAATGCTGTTGTTCCTCAGTTATGACCCGTTTCACAACTTCAGATTTAATGGAACACATTCCAACAAAACCACGCCGCTTGAACCAGCTGTCTCAATAAAGACTTTTAACTTTTGGCAGTTGCTTTATTTTGAACGAGAGAATATTATTATAATATTAACGCCAAATCCAGGATACTCGTGAAGGCGCCTGCGTTGTTATGAACTAGGTGAATTGAATGAATGAATGAATGAATGAATGAATGAATGAATGAATGAATGAATGAATAAGATGCTAGGCTGCTAGAATAAGCCAGCTAATTTATGGCAACAAAACCTTTATTGAGATATGCCGCTGTGCGCTTGGGTGGGCTCCCCAGCTCAGTCTTGTTGTTCCGACCACGGTTTAATTTGCAATAGCTCCTTCATCACACTGAAAGTGCCAATCAAGTGATTTACAGTGATTTTAGAAAGTTGGTGGTTTTGTCAAAAGAGCCTTTTCAAACCGTGACGTCACAGAGCGCCCTTGTGACGTGACGTCACAGAGCGCCCTTGTGACGTGGGCCAGGAGGAGTATAAAAGCCAGAGAGCGACAGAGGAACAGCAGTCAGAGAGCGACAGAGGAAGAGCAGCCAGAGAGAGAGAGAGGGGGACATCTCCCTCTCTTTCCCTGACTCTCTCTCGTGGGCTAGAGAGAGAGAAGGAGGTATCATCTCGACATCTCCTCGTGTGTGTGAGTGTGTGTGTGTGTGTGTGTGTGTGTGTGTGTGTGTGTCAGTGTCAGTGTCAGTGTGTGTGTCAGTGTGTGTGAGTGTGTGTGTGTGTGAGTGTGTGAGTGTGTGAGTGTGTGTGTGTGTGAGTGTGTGTGTGAGTGTGTGTGTGTGTGAGTGTGAGTGTGTGTGTGTGTGTGAGTGTGGTAGGAGATGTCAAGATGGTATTCTCTCTCTCTGGACCACTGAGAGAGAGTCAGGGAGAGAGAGGTAGATGTCCTCTTCTCTCTCTCTCCTCTTCCATGGCTCGGAGGAGGAGGCGGTGGAGGTGGCAAATTATAAAAAATAAATAAACAAATTTTTTTAATAATAAAAACTGTTTCTGATCCTCATTGTAAGCTATAGGATAGTGTTGTTATTAAGATATCCATGATAGCATATAGGAGTACTGTTACTATAGTTACTGTTAGCACTTCAGACTTAGGGGCTGGGCAGCCTCAGCTGGAGACCAGCCCTCCACCTCTGACCAGCCCTCTACTCAGCCTCAGCTGGTCTCTCTTCCCAGCCCTCTACTCAGCCTCAGCTGGAGACCAGCCCTCCACCTCTGACCAGCCCTCTACTCAGCCTCAGCTGGTCTCTCTTCCCAGCCCTCTACTCAGCCTCAGCTGGAGACCAGACCTCCACCTCTGACCAGCCCTCTACTCAGCCTCAGCTGGAGACCAGCCCTCCACCTCTGACCAGCCCTCTACTCAGCCTCAGCTGGTCTCTCTTCCCAGCCCTCTACTCAGCCTCAGCTGGAGACCAGCCCTCCACCTCTGACCAGCCTCTACTCAGCCTCAGCTGGTCTCTCTTCCCAGAGCAACCCACGTATTTTCAACCGGAGGTTTCGCTTCGCCCTGATTCAACCAGGTGTTATGCGGAATTCTGTGACCACCGGATTTTGTGACCGGTCACTGATTTCCGCATGTTAATACACCGCCATCATCCTCTAGTACAGCTCAGCGGTAGCTGGAAAGAGAAGCACGTTGTCTGTTGAAGCAACACGTGTTGTACCTTGGGTTCAAATCCAGCAACTGCAGAAGCTTTCTACTAGTCTATGTTCATCTGACATCATGATCTGACCTGTCAGCTCCCTGGTAGCTTGGTGGGTGAGGACATGGACAAGTGGACCAACCATTTTATTATTAGTTGCTATATATTTTGTCATTCTTAATCTGCCATCACTCTTAGTAGTTAATAATAATAATAACAATAATAATAATAATCGTATTAATTAACAAAATAATACAACTATAATAGTTATATTATTTTCTGTTATTTTTTTGTGTTTTTTATAAATAAATAAAATAAATAAAAAGTTATTGCATTTTAAATTGTGCAAAATAAAAACTAAGGAAGTATTTAAACATTTTAACAACTTTAAAAAGTGCAAGTCCTGCTCGTGTAGCATGGGTTCAAATCCTGCCTTGTCCATCATGGCTTCATGTCATTGGACACAATAAGACGCATGTTCCAGAGTACAGCAGCAGGTCTGGAGGTCTGGAGGTACGTAGCTCTGCCTTCCATGCAAGAGGTTGATGGTTTGATCCCCAGAACACTCTTTTAAGAGCTAGAATACCTCTGTAAAGAAGTGGTCTGGAGATCAGGTCCAAGAGCGAAGGGGATGTGGTGGTTCAGAGGGAAGTAGCACTGCCTTCCATGTGAGAGGTTGGTAGTTTGATTCCTGGTACAAATGTGGGTTTTTAGAACTACACTACTTCTGTGAAGAAACAGTTGAAATACGCCCAGAGAACAGGTCTAGGAGTGGAGCAGACCTGGTGGACTAGAGGTAAGTAGCTCTGCCTTCCATTCAAAAGGTTGCTGGTTTGATCCCCAAAATAAACTGTTTTAAGAACTGGATTATCTCTATAAAGAGGTTAAAATACGCCCAGAGAACAAACCCAAATGTGAAGCTGACCTTGTGGCCTAGAGGTAAGTAGCTCTGCCTTCCATTCAAAAGGTTGCTGGTTTGATCTCCAGAACTAGTTTTAAGAACTAGATTACTTCTGTAAAGAGGTTGAAATACGCCCAGAGAACAGGTCTAGGAGTGGAGCAGACCTGGTGGACTAGAGGTAAGTAGCTCTGCCTTCCATTCAAAAGGTTGCTGGTTTGATCCCCAAAATAAACTGTTTTAAGAACTGGATTATCTCTATAAAGAGGTTAAAATACGCCCAGAGAACAAACCCAAATGTGAAGCTGACCTTGTGGCCTAGAGGTAAGTAGCTCTGCCTTCCATTCAAAAGGTTGCTGGTTTGATCTCCAGAACTAGTTTTAAGAACTAGATTACTTCTGTAAAGAGGTTGAAATACGCCCAGAGAACAGGCCTAGGAGTGGAGCAGACCTGGTGGACTAGAGGTAAGTAGCTCTGCCTTCCATTCAAAAGGTTGCTGGTTTGATCCCCAAAATAAACTGTTTTAAGAACTGGATTATCTCTATAAACAGGTTAAAATACGCCCAGAGAACAAACCCAAATGTGAAGCTGACCTTGTGGCCTAGAGGTAAGTAGCTCTGCCTTCCATTCAAAAGGTTGCTGGTTTGATCTCCAGAACTAGTTTTAAGAACTAGATTACTTCTGTAAAGAGGTTGAAATACGCCCAGAGAACAGGTCTAGGAGTGGAGCAGACCTGGTGGACTAGAGGTAAGTAGCTCTGCCTTCCAAGGAAGAGGTTGGTGGTTCGATCCCCAGAATGTGTTTTAAAACTTGACTACTTCTGTAAAGAGGTTGAAATACGCCCAGAGAACAGGTCTAGGAGTGGAGCAGACCTGGTGGACTAGAGCTAAGTAGCTCTGCCTTCCAAGGAAGAGGTTGGTGGTTCGAATCCCCAGAATGTGTTTTAAAACTTGACTACTTCTGTCAAGAAATAGTTGAAATACGCCCGGAGAAGCTGTCTGAGTGTGAAGGGGACCTGGTGGTGATATGGTTCTGGTCACGACTCTGAATGCATACGTTCAGTAAGAGTCGTTGGATCGAATCCACCCCGGCAGCCGGATCACAGCGCCGCATGGGGCGGGGGGGGTACTTGGCACCCCCCCTGCGGTTTCAGAGTGTTTAAATGAGGGGTTATGTGACCCTGAGTGGTGGTTTTCACTAAGAAAGTATGTCTTTAGAACTTTTAAAACAGTTTTGTTTTAAAATACCTACTACTACTACTACTACTACTACTACTACCACCTATAATACTACAAATAGTATTATCGCGGCTCTATACAACTACTAATATTAGCCTATTAGTTGTATACCAAGTCTTATTCTTAAAACACACATTCCCTTCCAGGAATCAAACCACCAACCTCTTGCATGGGAGGCAGTGCTAGTTACCTCTGAGCCACTGCATCTCCCCGCTCTTCGGCTTGTTCTCTGGGCGTATTTCAGCCTGTTCTTCAGATGTATTCTCAATCTTAAAACACACATTCCCCTCCAGGGATCAAACCACCAGCCTCTTGTATGAGAGGCAAGTCTCTTACCTCTAGACCACCAGGCCGGCTGCTGAACCTTTACTGCAGTCTTGAGTATTTATCTTATTCATGATGTATAATGATATGAAGTCAATATTGAGAGAACGGGATTTGAACCCATGCTGGAAGAGCAGCACTTGCACTAAGCTGTGTTCTTACCCACTGAGCTACCAGGGGAGCTCCCCTAACCAGAGTTGTCCATCAGAACTAAACATTATTTCACATTTACATGATGAGCGGTTCCGACCCACCAAGCTAAGGAACAGCTATGATGAGCGGTTCTGACCCACCAAGCTAAGGAACAGCTATGATGAGCGGTTCTGACCCACCAAGCTAAGGAACAGCTATGATGAGCGCTTTTCCATTACATACAAACATCATTTTAGATTGAAATAACAGTATAAAGTTTCTCAGGATTTGAAACCAGACTGTTTAATCCCAATATGTGCAGACTCCACCACTGGTAAAATAAACGCCAAATAAATTACATTCCTGTAAATATAAAGAAACACAGATGGAAAAGCAACATTTTGTCAAATAATTTAACTTTAAAAAAAGTTTATCAATTTCATATATGCAGGGATGTTTTTGACATCCAGTTTAAATACAATCTAAAATTAATATTTCTTCTCTATATATATTTATAATACTGGGAGTGGACTAGGTTTACAATGTTTTATCTCTAGTAACAATCCTATGCTATGACCAGGCAGCAATTAGCATGCTAGCTAAGAGGGAAGCATAGTGTTGGCTACAGTTTGTATACAAAGACACACAGACACATAAAACCACATACAGACAAGGACTCGCTGCCCCTCTATCATAAATAATGTAAGTCAAACTCCTGGGGAAAGACGAAGGAAAAGAATATCTTGGTCACACTTTTTGGCAGCCATCATCTCCTCCCTGGAAACACATCGCCATAATTCCTCTTCCATAAATACTAGCGCAAAAATACATTTGGACCATGATCCTATGTCACTGTGCGTTTCTTCCTTCTCAAGTGTTTTCAGTTTGAATCTTCCAGGCTGCTGCTCTTCTGGTCTAAGCCGCAGTTGCACAGCCGGACCATGATGCTTTGCAGGCTGGGTTCTACGATCCCGAGCAGGGGCCTCTGGGAGGGGTCTCCGTTCCAGCACGCCTCCATCAGCTGCCAGCACTCCTCGTCAAAGCTGGGCACGCGCTCCGGCCGGGCCCCTGGGGACACGGGGGACAGTCAGCCTCTGGGAGCCACTCGCCTGCTGCTCCCCCTCTATCACTCTGACAGGGTCCACAATAACCACAGCAATAACAACAGCAATAACAACAAACCTGGACACCTGAGCAACAACACAGATTTAAACAGAGATTGAATTGTTACGGCTGGACTCCACTGGGTCCGTCAGCGTCAGCATCATCCATCAGACGCTGAGGGAACGAATCCATTGTGATTAATGACAGCGGCTCCGCTGCGGACGTTGCGTCGCGCTCAACGCCTGCGTTGACGCTGAAGGACGCAGTGGAGCCAAGGGGTTCGTTACATCGTCTACATGACATCACAATACAGTCAGTTACCAGACGCTTTTATCCAAAGCGACTAACAATAATTGCATTTAACGTAGGAAAAGCCAATGTACTACTACTCACCAGAACTCACAAGTGCATCTTCTCTCTAAAACAAGTGACTAAGAGCATAATCTAGTCCTGAAGGCAAAGTGCAAGAGTAGCAATACAATAGGTGCTTAAGAGGGAGGATCGTTGTAGTACTACATCATGTCTACATCATGTCCAGCCTGGACTTCAGATGCAGTCCAGATGTGGTCCAGAAGCGGTCCAGTACCTTTCTTGACGTTGTTCCACAGCTGGTCCTTGCTGGAGCACTTCTCGAAGGCCTCGGGCAGCTTGACGGACCCGGTGCACAGGTACCAGAACAGGATCCCGAACGCGTAGACGTCCACAGAGTTATCATACTTTCCTGAGAGGGACAGTGCAAGTTGTAAAATGTGTCTGTGTGCGTGCACAAGTGTTGAGTCTGTGTGTGTGTGTGTGAGAGTGTGTGAGAGTGTGTGTGTGTGAGTGAGAGTGTGTGAGTGTGTCAGACCTGTGAACAGCTCTGGGGCCATGTGGATGGGGTGTGTGTGTGTGTGTGAGAGTGTGTGTGTGTGTGTGTGTGTGTCAGACCTGTGAACAGCTCCGGGGCCATGTGGATGGGGTGTGTGAGTGTGTGTGTGTGTCAGACCTGTGAACAGCTCCGGGGCCATGTGGATGGGGGTTCCTATGATGCTGCCAGACATCATGGCCTCTGGCTTGCAGAAGCCCAGGTCTGTGATCTTGGCCCGGTTCTGTTTGTCCAGCTGGTACAGCGGTTTTCAAATACAGGGTCTGTAGCCTCTGTAATATGATCTTTACACGCCTTTCCCCACTTGCTCCAGCACGCATGCGCACAGGCCAGCGCGCAGACTGGCTATTCTCCGGCTCACATTCTCTGCGCTACGATCGTTGTTGGTGCCGAGAATATTGTCGTCGTCATTCGTCAGCAACAACCAGGCAGTAAAGACAGTAACCAGCTCCCCCGCCCCCAGGTACGATGGCGAGGGCCGGCTCACTAACGTGTCCTACCCCACGGGCATGGTGACCAGTCTGCACCGGCAGGTCGACACCGCCACCAGCGTCCACGTGGAGAGCTCCAGCCGTGACGACGACATCACGCTCGTCATCAACCTGTGACGCAAGTGAGCAGAAACTTCCATGTGCTTTGAGCTGGCAGGAATTATGAAGTCCATCACTCTGTTTTTCTCAAAAACTGTAAACCCTATCAAACCCTACTTGTAGAATGGGAATTTGTGTGTAGGCTAGTTCAGGATGTGGATGGTTGCATTCGCCCTTGGCTGTCTATTAGAACAGTGATATCCAATGATGACGATTTGGGTCCAAGATCCCTGGTTTTATTGTTGGCACTTGGCTCTTTTCCTTTAGTTGTCTTTACTCCAGTTGTATTATGTTCTAAAATAAACAATCAAACATTGCAGTATCAGCAATAAACAATAGTCTCATGACAAATTAAATCACACTGGTGACAACACAATTATGGCGCATGTCGCCATCTAGTGGCTGAACACATGAACGTCTCCTGCACGTCTCCGGGTAACTAGACTGACTGAATATACCTACGTAGGCTAACCACGATAGCATCACTCAGCTTGCCGACTGCAAACACACACGACATGAGTAACAATTACATGGCTAAGGTACACAATCACGAGATGCACTTAACATGTAGAGAAACCGGAGGCTGATCCAAACACACCGGCTAACTGTAGCTAACTAGCATCAACGCTAGTCGACATCATTCATAAATCTCAGTACTTTAATGGAGTTATCACGGAGCAACGAACTAAACAGAAATATAATCTATTAACATACGGCAGCATACTCACGTTTCTTCATGTACATACAAGGGGAAAGTATAAGGGAAAAAAGGCAGAAAAGATCTGTTCGGTCGGCGAAACTAAACCTTGGGTCCTGCAGCCACACTCAGAATCACACTGCCCCCTGGTGGACAGGAGCAGAAGCACATACCCAGAGGCTGGATGGGGCTGAGATCCGTGTTGGCAGCAGGTGGTTTCAATTTGAACAAATAATATCTATTGTACTCTACTCACAAATCACAGCCACATTATATGGATGTCTTTGGCTGAAAGAATGTTAATACTATTTCGCTCTTGTTTTGACCCAGCTTGTACGAGTCGCAACAAAAAGGAAGTCACACGCCCAAATTATAATTAACAGAATATTTAATACAAGACACTAATCAACAAAAGAAGAAAGGAAGCAAGGTAGGACGTAAGGAAGGTAGGAAGGTAGGTAGTAAAGAAGGTAAGAAGGAAGGAAGGAGGGTAGGACGGAAGGAAGGTAGGAAGGAAGGTAGTAAAGAAGGTAGGAAGGAAGGTAGGTAGAAAAGAAGGTGGAAATGAAGGTATGGAGTAAAGAAGGAAGTTAGAAAAGTAGAAATATAAATTCTGGGTGTGACCAGAGATTATTTTAATGACATGATAAAGGTTCCATGCTATGATGGGGTGAAAGGCTCCAACAATAGATCAAAGATCACTAGCTGAGTTAAGCAGGACGATCACCAAGTACACATTGTCCATTAACTTTACATGTAATAGAAATGTGTCTTTGATACAGTATAAAAACAGACCATAAAAAAACTAAAAGACATAAAATACATTTCTAGCAGCAACAGTGTTCTGAGCTTTGGGGGGTGGGGGGTGGGAGGCGACTCAATGTGTACAAGTATTTAATATTTAATTCCATTCTAGGTATGGCTCTAGTGGTGAACCAACGTGAATCAATAGTGAACCAATGCAACATTAGAAGGGTAGCGTGGTATTTGAGACATTTAGCCCTATTTTCGGTATGTCTAACATGACACATAGAGACCATCATTTCACTGATCGCTCAAGTATTGAGCTAGATCGACCTTTTTTTACAATGAAAGTGGATGGGGCATAGGAAAACGTGAAAATGTGTAGCTCCAAAATACCACACTATCCCTTTAAATACCACACTATCCCTTTAAATACCACACTATCCCTTTAAATACCACACTATCCCTTTAAATACCACACTATCCCTTTTAATACCACACCTATCCCTTTGAAGAAATGGAAGAAACATGTCCATAAGTTTGACCAAATTGTCTTTGGTAGGGACACATCACATACTATTATAGTCTTCGGAGTTGTTTATTCTTTGAAATAATATAAAAACAAAAATCCCAGACTAACCATTATTACCTATTCCTTGATAGTTAAAACAAATGTTTGCAGTTGTGTTTTTCTTACATGGTATGCTGACACATGAAGTACCTTTTCTTGGATCCCAGAGTGAGACATAAAACTGGCACATAAACGATCATGAGCAATCGTTAGGCCCGGCGGCCATTTTGAATTCATTAACCCTCAGAAACACATACCTATTTTTCCACTCGTGTTGTACATTTCCTGGTTTGCACCTGTAGGCCTACAATAGACCTCCCCCCTTGCATTCTCACTTATCCTCCAACGATTATTAAGCGTTATTCAAACTAACCCACCTGACCAAAATAGCTCTCTTTTTGCCGTCACAAAATCCTCAGCAGATAATACATCAACCGATGTGTTCTATAGTTACCACATTATTAGCCGACAAACACACTCACACACAGTCAAAACACACCCATTTCTGTTCAGCCAATCCCTAATCACTTCCTGGTGGTCCATGATCCTCTCTGATGAGTGTGACGCCGGGGGACAGCAAAAAGTTTCAATTCAATAAAAAAAAACTTGATTGATCCCCGAGGGGCAATTCTTGATCCTGGCATAGGGTTGTCTCTGCCCCAATCAGACAGGGGCTTCTCCTGTTCCACCAAAAAACATCCTCTCGCTCCCTTTTACCCACAGCTGTGAGTCCACATGCAGCTCTCTGTGAGTAGGTCTGGACGTCCTGAGAGTTCCCAGGCTGGTCCAGGGTGGGCGGGGCTACTCCGGGTCACCTGACGAGGGCCTCAAGCAGCTGAGTACCTCCCCCAGGGAGGAGAGCTTCCTAGGGCCCTGTGTCCTGCCCCTGCTGGGGCCAAGTCAGCTGTCCTGTAGAGAGAGAGAGGACACACACACACACACAGACACACAGACACACACACACACACACACACAGACACACACACAAAGAAATACACAAAGTCACTGTGGGCAAAAATGTCGATCAGATGAACCTATCAGAGATCACCAAAGGGGAGAGACTTCAAGAGACAGAAAGCCATTGAGTCACACATACAGTAAGGAAAGAAGGAAGGAAGGAAGTTAGTAAAGAAGATAGGAAGGAAGGTAGGTAGTAAAGAAGGAAGGAAAGAAGGAAGAAAGGAAGGTAGGTAGTAAAGAAGGAAGGAAAGAAGAAAGGAAGCAAGGTAGGATGTAAGGAAGGGAGGAAGGTAGGTAGTAAAGAAGGTAAGAAGGAAGGAAGGAGGGTAGGACGGAAGGAAGGAAGGTAGGTAGGTAGTAAAAAAGGTAGGAAGAAAGATAGGTAGGTAGTAAAGAAGGAAGGAAAGAAGAAAGGAAGCAAGGTAGGACGTAAGGAAGGTAGGTAGTAAAGAAGGTAAGAAGGAAGGAAGGAGGGCAGGACAGAAGGAAGGTAGGTAGGTAGTAAAGAAGGTCGGAAGGAAGGTAGGTAGAAAATAAGGTGGAAATGAAGGTATGGAGTAAAGAAGGAAGTTAGAAAAGTAGGAATCTAAATTCTGGGTGTGACCAGAGATTATTTTAATGACATGATAAAGGTTCCATGCTATGATGGGGTGAAAGGCTACAATCAATCAACCAATCAATCAATCAATCAATCAATCAATCAACCAATCAACCAATCAACCAATCAACCAATCAATCAATCAATCAATCAAAGCTTTATTTGTACACACACACACCTTCTCTCGGCGTGCCGTCACCCCGTTCGGAACCACGTCCGCGGGCCCTTCCGTCTGCTCCTGAGAGTCCCGGCCAGGCGTGGCTTGTTGGGAGGACTCATTTTCCCAGCGGGCAAAGCCCTTGCTCTTGGAGGCCTTCCTGTGTGGGCGGTGGTACCTCATCTTGGGGAAGGTGTGCGCCCC
>NC_140267.1:4507547-4512547 GCF_949987555.1 Borostomias antarcticus | reverse complement strand
CAAATCCAGCACAGTGTTCACAGAAGGTGGGCTTCAGGTATGTGACTTCCTGGAAGTTGTGAATGAAGCCGGGCCCCATCTTACACTGCAGCAGAGGGCTGGCCCTCAGGAAATACGCCATCATCTCATCCTTACTGATCAGGCCGTCCCTACAGAGAGAGAGAGATACAGAGATACAGAGAGAGAGAGAGAGAGAGAGAGAGAGAGAGAGAGAGAGAGAGAGAGAGAGAGATACACAGAGAGAGAGAGAGAGAGATACAGAGAGAGAGAGAGAGAGAGAGAGAGAGAGAGAGATACAGAGATACAGAGAGAGAGAGAGAGAGAGAGAGATACAGAGAGAGAGAGAGAGAGAGAGAGAGAGAGAGAGAGAGAGAGAGAGAGAGAGAGAGAACACAGGTGAAATTAAATCGTGAATTATCAAGAAATCTTCAGCCAGGGGCTGTATTCATACAACATCATAAGCCTAAAAAATTGGACCTACATTAAATTACCACAAAAGTTACAAACAAAAGTCATAAACAAAATTAAACAAAGTGGCTCTGGAGAGAGAGAGAGAGAGAGAGAGATGAATGTGTGAAAGTCCAACCACATGTGTGAATGTCTTTGGGGACATGAAAAGCATGTGGTTGATTGTGTGTATTATCAGTTCAGAGTCTATACTGTATACTGTATGAGAGTGTGTGTGTGTGTGTGTGTGTGTGTGTGTGTTAGCGGTTGAATCTGTGTGTGTGTGTGTGTGTGTGTGTGTGTGTGTGTGTGTGTGTGTGTGTGTGTGTGAGAGAGAGTGTTGGCATGTGTGAGAGTAGAGAATGCGAGTGAAAAGGTGGCAGTGTTTTGTGAATGACTGCTAGTGAGGTAGGAGGGCCGGTCGGTGACGGTTCTGATGGTGACGTGTCTCAGCGCCCGGTCACTCACTGGTCCTTGTCCAGAACACAGAAGGAGTCCAGGAAGGGGAAGTTGGCGGCGACGCTCTCAAAGTCCTCCTGGGAGATGAAACCGTCGTGGTCGTGGTCGTAGTTCCTGAACACGGACTTCCCAGAGAAGAACAGAAAACATTTGACGACCACCTCCACAGTTATGGTTTGAAATGTGCTGTTTTCTTACATTGCAAGGAAACTAAATGTTTTACTCTTTGGAATTGTGACCCCAAAAAATAGCCTATTTTGTTTTCTAACTTTTTTTCTATAAATTCAGTACAGTACAATTGGTTGATAGATAATCAAAGATGTGAACACTGATGTGTATACTATGTGGGGATGAACTGTGTATATTGCAAGGGTTGAATTATATATGTTGTATGTTATTGCTAATGTGTTTGTACTTGTGTTTTAATCTTTTTTGTAGTTCTGTAGGTACTACAATCCCCATTATTTCTGGCAGGGGGACTGCCAATGTAAACTAGCCTTTTGGCTACAATTGGGTACATTTACATTCTATTTTATAAAATGTTCCTTAATGTACATTGTCCCTCTCTAACAAATAAAAATAATAAGAAGACGAAACTGAAACTGAGATATAGGCAGAGATATAGGCAGCCAGATCTGGGGATTTTGAATATAACTTTTTTTCTAAAAATTCCTCACAATAGATGCAGACTGGCTACACATCCTGCTTTTCTCGTGTCTTTGTCTTCTGGACAATGGCCTGATGTTGGCTAACTGCCAGGGACTCTCCAGCCCTCCTCAATCAGACCAGTCACCCAGGTGAGGAGAGCCACGTACCTCCACCACCTTCCGAATGTGCTTGTTCACCAGCGACGGGTCTGGCTTGGTGGTCACGCCCGAGGCCCAGTCCAGGGGCGCCAGGGGCTTGGTGGGCGTCGTAGGCGAGGTAGGCTGGCGAGAGCGAGATGAACGAGGATTCAGCTTTCAGTTGTACGTCATTCGTTCAAAACAAAACACTAAACCCCGTGTTTTATGTGGAGAGTAAGGGTTTGTTAAAAGCCTCACAAGACAGGGGATTCAAATGACCACCACAATCCTTAATCTACTGGACTGTACCAGTGGATCAACAGACATTCTTCCAACACACAGTTTGGAAACCTGTTACAGTGCTGAAGGTATTTTATTTTATAAGATATATCGAATAGAATTGCCAACCGAACCCTTAGGATGTAATTATTTAGTGACATAGGATGATGTCACATTATCGCATTACATTACTTACCAATGACCTAGGGTTGCGTGGCTCCCTTAGCAACGATAGCTCATGGATCTCATCTTCTGTGTAGTAAAGATCTAACGATAGCTGGGAATAGAGACGCATCCAAAGGTAACGACAATAATTTACACTAAACATACTGAACACACAACGACATGCTAGCCACTTAGAATCCACAAAAGGTCTATATTTGCCTCTTGAAATGACAAATTTAGACACGGCAAATAAAAAAAGGAAACTCGGCTTCCTGTTTTGTCATATCCTTTGGGGAGCTGATCCTGTGTACTTGATGAAGTATTATTCTAATGTACTGTATTCTAATGCTCCCTCTGAACACTATACGTGATAAGGAAGCCCTGAAACTGATCTATCTATCTATCTATCTATCTATCTATCTATCTATCTATCTATCTATCTATCTGTCTGTCTGTCTGTCTGTCTGTCTGTCTGTCTGTCTGTCTGTCTATCTATCTATCTATCTATCTATCTATCTATCTATCTACAGTATCTGTCTGTCTGTCTATCTATCTGTCTGTCTGTCTGTCTGTCTGTCTGTCTGTCTGTCTGTCTGTCTGTCTGTCTGTCTGTCTGTCTGTCTCTGTCCGTCCGTCCCTCTGTACGTGTTCTGACGAGTCGGGGTCCGAGTCCCGCCTCACCGTCAGCAGGTGGACGAGGTCCATGTCGGGCTCCACCTGGGCCACGACGTCCTGCAGGGACACCAGCTCGTTGAAGGTGAGGTACAGCTGCTGCATCTTCACGATGTTGACCTTGGCGTCGTCCACCCAGTCGGGGAACGCGGCGTGCACGGCGATCAGGTCCTTCAGGTGGACCCCCAGGATGGGGATCTTGAAGCCCTCGCAGTCTGCGAACGCCTTGCGGTACGCACAATAGTTCCCGTTGGAGGACACTAGGTCGGTCATCTCGTTCCAAATCTGTGTGTGTGTGTGTGTGTGTTGGAGGGGTCAAGGGTCATTGGTGGAAAATGACAGGGGACGAGTGTTAGATTATCCCAAGGAAGAAATAAGACAGTCTTTTTCAGCGATCATCACACATGCGGACTTGTATGAAATGCAACATTTAATGCCAGGATGTAATGTAAGCTGGATAAGTGTTTCCTGAAACCACCTATTATATCAAGACAGGGTTGCTTTCCTCTGCAGATAAGACCTCTACAGTACATGTACTGGTGGTACTGGTGAAAAGCCAGCAAGCAACTATACAGAAGGACATTGTACGTAAGTGAGTGGAGAGGGAGAAGGTTTCGGTTTGTGATTTGTATAAAATTTTAAGTAAAATTATTTTTTTATTTGACCTTTTATGTGTTGCACTTTGTTTGCACTTTTAATGTCTCGTGTAAAGCACTTTGAATTATTGCCTTGTTGCTGAAATGTGCTACAAATAAACTTGCCTTGCCTTACGTGCATTGTAATTACCTTAAAGGTGCATTATGCGATTTGGCTCAAACACTTTGTTTATCTTTTGCAATTCTCATTACATCCCGACGATGTCTTTCAAAGTCTTTCAAAAATATTCTTAAGTTACAGGAAACCACAAACCGCATACTGCACCTTTAATGGGTAACCGTACAGTTAATATAATCCATAACCATGTGACATCACACCAGTCTGCCACAGAGAAGAGGCAGGTGAGCTGACCTTGACGACAGGTGGCAAATGGTAATGGTTTTATCCAATGAAGGCCTCTCATTCGCCCATTCACTCAAACCTTCACACACCCAATGGCGGCAGCTGCCATGCAAGGTGCTAGCCTGCTCAATTTGAGGTTCAGCGTCTTGCCCGAGGACACTTAAACACGTGGACGGGAGGAGCTTGGATTCAAACCGCCGACCCTACAATCATTGGACGATACTAACGTAATCTCACATCGCGACACAGGAGGCAGGTGGCGGCGGGGAAGGCGATCTGACCTTGGTGACCTCCGGGGCGAGGTGAGAATGGGTCTCCTTCAGACGAGAGATGGAACTGTGGCTCAGGCCGCCCACCACCGCCATCAGCGTGTTGAAGTTCTGCAGCTGGAGGAGTTTCTGAGAGATGGAGAGAGAGAGAGGGCAGAGGGAGAGAGTACAGAGGGAGACAAGTAGAGAGAGAGGTTGTATATGTTTTTGTACTTGTATTTGGTTGATTGATGTGTACTGCCCCTGGTCAATAAATAAAATTACTAAGATTACAGGTTGAGGCAGATCTATAAGCTTTTTTAGCCTCTCTTACTCTGAAATGTAATGTAATGTATTGCTTTATAAATGTTCTTAGCCGGTAGACAAACATACTCCAGGAGCTTGCTCGATCGCCTTGTTGAGAGGGGTCAGGGAAGAATTTTTACAGCTCACTTATCTGGCCCCCGGGTGATTACTGTTTTTTTGCTTCCCTCTGGAATATGTAGAGAGTGGGTCGTATGTCCACCTCCCTTGTTCTCTGTAAAGCGCATTGTGTTGCCTCTGGGTATGAAATGCGCTATACAAATAAAGCTTTGATTGATTAATTGATTAATTGATTGATTGATTCAAGCGCTAATGGCTGCGTCTCACACAGTCACACTCCTCCCCTCTCCACTCCGCAGGCTGCCGCCTGGCCTCGTTCCATTTCTATCACACAGGTCCTCGTCGGCTCCCTCAGCTCCTACCTGGGCTACGTGGATGTACTTGGCGATGACCTCGGCGCGGTGCTGCGGAGTCAGCTTGCTGAGCACCATGAGCTGGACCCACTGGGACACGCCGTTGAACAGGCCGATGGAGCGCTCCAACGTCGGGTTCTCCACCAGACATCCGTGGATCACGTAGCTCTGGTAGTCCGTGAACTGGGAACAGGGGAAGAGAGAGAGAG
>NC_140267.1:4500047-4502547 GCF_949987555.1 Borostomias antarcticus | reverse complement strand
GAA
Source organism: Borostomias antarcticus (assembly GCF_949987555.1). Lineage (NCBI taxonomy): Eukaryota > Metazoa > Chordata > Actinopteri > Stomiiformes > Stomiidae > Borostomias > Borostomias antarcticus. Next base: position 4,502,544 of record NC_140267.1, on the reverse strand, counting down.
TTAGAATAAAACATTGGCATACCAAACGAAGTAGCCTATTCCAGAAGAAGTGTCGCGTCATATCGCATCGTAGGTTTATGGCTAGGTCTGTTTTTGGACAACGGGATCACTATCCGCTTAGACCGGAAACCACAACTGCAAAGCACCTAGGCCCCAGGCTACCCAGCAAACACACAACGTCAGGGAGACGTTCAGATCATGTCTTAATAACGTCCGTCGGTCCAGAACCCTGTTTGTACGTCTGCTGGACCCCTCAATATTCAAACGTCTGGCTTGGACCCCTCTAAGACGTCTGTGGACGTGCAAAATGGGTTCAATATCTGAACGTTAAAACAAAACATTAATTCTGGCTCCTAATTGGATGTCTTTGGACGTCCGAAAAAGACAGAAAAGACATCTAAAAGACGTCTTTTAGACGTGTCTTTGCTCAGTGGGTAGGTTCAGATCTAAACAGACCTGCAGGCCGTTGAATGAGGATGTAGGAGAACCGTTCCCTGAGGGAACAGACTTCCTGTGTGATCTGGAATCAAGGAGAGGCTTTGTGTGTAATCTGGGGCCATCACTTTGGTGAGAAGCATACAAGACATCATCCGCCTAGCGTGTAATTGATTATGTGACACTTGTGTCAATATCGGTACTGGGGCATTTGCTATGGTGTGTGTGTGTACAGTATGTGTGTGTGTGTGTGTGTGTGTGTGTGCTCTGCAAATGAACCAATCCATTGTCCCTAGATTATAAGGAGCTGAGCTCTATTTTTCAATGGAGTTGATAATGGTGTTTGATTCAGATCTTAATTTTGAGGACCATATTAAGAATGTGACTAGGACATCTTTTTATCACTTGAGCAACATTGCTAAGGTGAAACCTAATGAAAGACTAATGCACGCTTTTATTAGTACAGAGCTGGAAACAGAATGTTTCACATTAGCTTCATGGGGCAGTTAGCCACTACAGTAGGCCGAGTCCTAATTACGTTCTGATGCACTAATTCCCCTCTGATACACACATTGTGTGTGTTCATCCTGCCCCTTAGCATAACTTGTGCTTTCTGCCTTCACAATGGGTCACTGTCTCTGTGGTTCACACACATGCACGCACTCTGATGTACATCTAGACGTACGCTCAGAAAAGCACGTACGCATAAACACACACACACACACACACACACACACACACACACACACACGGCCAGTGTGTCACTAACAGTGTGCAAAGTCTGGCCTCATACCAGTAGATAGTTAGTAGACAAGGTAGTAGACAAACAAACAGTGGTAGAACTTCCTACAGTGGCAGAATCTCGTACAGTAGCAGAATCTCGTACAGTAGCAGAATCTCATACAGTAGCAGAATCTCGTACAGTAACAGAATCTCATACAGTAGCAGAATCTCGTACAGTAGCAGAATCTCGTACAGTAACAGAATCTCGTACAGTAGCAGAATCTCGTACAGTAGCAGAATCTCAAACAGTAGCAGAATCTCGTACAGTAGCAGAATCTCAAACAGTAGCAGAATCTCAAACAGTAGCAGAATCTCAAAACAGTAGCAGAATCTCATACAGTAGCAGAATCTCCTACAGTAGCAGAATCTCATACAGTGGCAGAATCTCAAACAGTAGCAGAATCTCATACAGTAGCAGAATCTCATACAGTAGCAGAATCTCATACAGTAGTAGAATCTCATACAGTAGCAGAATCTCATACAGTAGCAGAATCTTAAACAGTAGCAGCATGTCATACAGTAGCAGAATCGTAACCTCTTGACCTGACAAACCTAATCCAGAATGGCACATCAATATTGTTCTGTTGACCTCCTCACAAACACTTGTGGTGATCAACACCACACTGGACTTTACTTTAAATTCAGATATTGACGCAAGATATAGAAATATGCCCGCAACAAAACAAAAACTGGAGCAAAAGGGAAAATAGAAATAAGTTTGGATCGCTGTCACCAGAATCTCCACGATCAACACCTTCTCACAATCAAACTATTAAACACTCCAAAATGTAGTCTTACCCCAATGGGCTGGACAATGAGACCCACCATGATGTACATGTCCAGGGCAACGAGGACCCTTCTGGAGAGAGAGCAACAGTTGATGCAGCCGAGCGCAACTGCAGGCTGCTACTGGCTGTGGCTGAGCAAGACAGATGGTATAGCAAACCACACACACACACACACACACACACACACACACACACACACACACACACACACATAGAGTACACTGGCCACTACTGGCTGTAGCAGTATCTCTCAACCAGGGGTCCATGGACCCCCTGTTGGTCCTTGGCATAATTACAGGGGGTCCGTGGGAAAAAAAATAAAATAAATAATAATACAAAAAAAAAAAAAAAAATATATATATATATATATATATAGGCTTGAAACTGGCCTATGTTAAGATCATTAATGTTAAATATGAATATAATATATAGTTTTGGGGGGAGGTGGGGTGGGATAGCCTGACAGAATGTCGTCGTTACACTCCAAAGCC
>NC_140267.1:4497949-4499847 GCF_949987555.1 Borostomias antarcticus | reverse complement strand
GGGGGGGGGGGAGAGAGAGGGGGAGAGGGGGAGAGGGAGAGAGAGGGGGAGAGAGGGGAGAGGGAGGGAGGAGAGAAGAGGAAGGAGGGAGGGAGGGAGAGAAAGGGAGAGAGAGAGGGAGGGAGAGGGGAGAGGGAGAGAGGGAGGGAGAGGGAGGAGAGAAAGGGAGAGAGAGAGGGAGGAGAGAGAGGGGGAGGGAGAGAAAGAGGGAGAGAGAGAGGGAAGGAGAGGGGGAGAGGAGAAAAGGAGGGAGAGAAAGAGGGAGAGAGGGAGGAAGAGAGAGAGGGGAGGGAGAGAAAGAGGGAGAGAGGATGGAAGAGAGAGAGGGGGAGGGAGAGAAAGAGGGAGAGAGAGAGGGAAAGAGAGGGGAGAGGGAGGAGGAGAGAAGGAGGAAGGGAGGGAGGGAGGGAGAGAAAGGGAGAGAGAGAGGGAGGAGAGGGGAGAGGGAGAGAGGGAGGGAGAGAAAGGGAGAGAGAGAGGGAGGAGAGAGAGGGGGAGGGAGAGAAAGAGGGAGAGAGAGAGGGAAGGAGAGGGGGAGAGGGAGGAAAAGGAGGGAGAGAAAGAGGGAGAGAGGGAGGGAAGAGAGAGAGGGGGAGGGAGAGAAAGAGGGAGAGAGGGATGGAAGAGAGAGAGGGGGAGGGAGAGAAAGAGGGAGAGAGAGAGGGAAAGAGAGGGGGAGAGGGAGAAAGGGACGGAGAGAAAGAGGGAGAAAGGGAGGGAGAGAAAGGGAGAGAGGGAGGGAGGAGAGAGAGGGGAGGGAGAGAAAGAGGGAGAGAGAGGGAGGGAGAGGGGGAGGAGAGAAAGAGGGAGGCTGAGGACTCGTCCAGGTTCAACGCCATCTCACGCCTCCATCTTCCAGAGGAGGTCCAGCCATGCAGGTAGACCACGACATGGCCGCCTGGATCATGGACTACCTCACCGGCAGACCACAGTACGCAGTACGAGGAGGAGTACTGAGCTGTGGTCGGGAGATTTGTTCGATGGTCTGAGGAGAACCAGCTCCAACTCACACATCAGCAAGATCAAGGAGCTGGTGGTGGACTTCAGAAGGAACAAGGAGATCATTGTGGTCACAACCAGCCGACCCCGAGGCCCCGACACAAGCAAATACACCGGCCTCACAGCTCCTGCTAAACCAACACAGGCTTACACACGGACGGGAGAGTGATGCCAGAAAGATAACGGGATTGGTGACTGTAGAAAACATGGAATTTACATTAGATAAGGGATGTGCACCTCTAAAAATAACAATACTAGCATTATTCTTAGTAGCAGGCAACTTAACTGAACAAGAAAACGATATATTTTCCCCAATAATGCCTTTAGCAGTAAAGGGACATTCCACCACAGTGTGCAACTGACAGAGAGGCTCCGGAAACGCCCCTCCACCCATCTCTTCCAATCCACTAAGCCTGGGAATCCTCAGCTACCCAGCGGCTCTGTTCTCTCTTTTGTCTGTCAGAAAGCCCAGTCTCACCCAGTCAAAGGTTTCCACAGCACTCTTGTCAGTGTGGGAAAAAGCCTGTCTGTGTGATACCGCCCTGCCAACCAGCTACAGAGGCATTCGGAGGGCTGAGCTACTGGTACAGACGCCAAACATTCATTAACTAACTGGCTGTTGTGTTAGCTTAGCGGCCTGCCTTGCCGTTCCACTAACACACATCTCTGTTGTGTGTGTGTGTTGTCCTGATGTTAAAGTTTTACACTTCCACATTCCACCTCAGAAATCTACAAGAATTAAATGAACGCTCTAAAAACAATCACTATGTGAAAGAATGATCATCTGTTAAATTATAAAATCGTATAAAAATGATTCCTTTGGTGTGATTGTTAAAGTTGAGGACGCCAGAGATGTGGAGCAGTCGGGGTCCGGGGCGCGTGGCGGGGATGGGGGGGGG
>NC_140267.1:4470449-4492949 GCF_949987555.1 Borostomias antarcticus | reverse complement strand
AGGGAGGGAGGGAGAGAGGGAGGGAGGAGAGAGAGGGAGGGAGGGAGAGAGGGAGGGAGGAGAGAAGGAGGAAGGGAGGGAGGGAGGGAGAGAAAGAGGGAGAGAGAGGGAGGGAGAGGGGGAGAGGGAGAGAGGGAGGGAGAGAAAGAGGGAGAGAGGGAGTGAGGGAGAGAAAGAGGGAGGGCTTTTAATGTCTTATGTAAAGCACTTTGAATTGCCTTGTTGCTGAAATGTGCTATACAATAAACTTGCCTATGTTGTAATGTGTATTAATGTAATGTATTATGTTGTAATGTGTATTAATGTAATGTATTATGTTGTAATGTGTATTAATGTAATGTATTATGTTGTAATGTGTATTAATGTAATGTATTATGTTGTTGTGCTGCTATCTCCAGATCTCTATTGCAAAAGAGATTTTAAATCTCAACGAATTTAAAAAGTTAAGTATTTGTGAAATCATGAAATAAAGACATATTTTTATTGACAAAGACTATAAATATCATGGTCATCAGATCTTGGTGACCTTGTTTGAACTGAGAGCACAGAGGTTTTAATATACCCTCTACTGTCATAATATGCAGTTCTTCCTAAAGCCACCAGATGGCAGCAACGCACTCTCACAGACAGCTGAAACAAAACAACCATTCCCATCATCCCTCACATCATCCCTTTAGAGCAGGGGCCTCAAACTCAAACTGGCTTGGGGCCACTGCTGGTATCGTCAACTCATAGGAGGGCCACGTCAACTTCAACTACTACTAACTATAAGAAAGTGCAATATTTCGGAAAATGTCATTTTTCATTTCCATAACTAGACTCACAACTCAGTCACTAAATGTTGCAAGACTATTCCATAACTAACATTTTCATCATACAAATTCAAACCGGTTTCCATTCATTTTAATATATTTTAACAGTTAGTACTGCAAATATTTTTTCCTTACTTTTATTTGATCTTGAATAGCTTACATTTGTACTTTATTCTGTTTTAGCTGCAAGATGCATCACTACTGTAAGCCTGCCCTAGACCTGTAGCTAGCTTCTTGCATTTATTAAAGTTCAAGTTTGTTTCCATTTCTTACCAGACACTTGAATACATGTGTAGGCTACTACTCTATTTCTGGCTAGACACTTATCTTGAAAGACTGAGACGTCAGCCCTTGACATTATATTCCTTCAGAACGGCGACTTTGTTCTTGCATATCAGGCAGGTAGCATTTCCATTGAACTCTACAAAAAATACTGCAATGTCCATCTTTCTTGAAACTGTCTGTGTTCCTAACGTTAGTTAACCATGAAAACAGCCTCTCGGTGGCGAGCTGCATTCCGTTCATAGTTGCATGCCGATTGATTGCACCTGTGACTGCATCGTTCACCTCGCGCGCTGCGCACAATAACAGAATTTCGCCCCACGTTTGAGCGACTTGAATTTTGCATTGTAGGCCTGCCTGCCGGCGCCGTTTACAAGAAATTATTTTGCGGGCCGGATTACATTATATTTCTGACATCATGTCGCGGGCCGGATGGAGGGGTGTGGCGGGCCGCAGATGGCCCGCGGGCCGCGAGTTTGAGACCCCTGCTTTAGAGCTTCACCTGTGTAAGACAGAATGTAGACATATAAACCCAATTGCAAAAGCAATACACAGGTATGACGCTTCCAGGATGTGATTGGCTAACCCATTGTACGTCATATTAAATGGCAGGCGTCATCAACAGTGGTCGAGAATACAGACACGTGACATGAGAAAAGGCGGTAATTTCTTGAAGGGACAAAGGATGGTTATTCTGGAGTAGACAACGTCTAGGTGTGTTGACCTCCTGGAGGTCATCCTGTCATGAATTAGGTTAGCACAGCTATGCGAAAGGTCGAGGGAGGTGGTGAATTACAAAAGGAGGTGATGAAACTATAATTTCTATGACAGTACTCACTCTCCTCCTCCTCGTAGCGGCCGTAGACGGGGCTCTCCTCGTACTCGTGCGTGTCTCCGGCCACCAGGGCGTCACGGCCGTACGCACGCCGCCCGCCGCTCAGCGGCACGTTACACATGGTGGCGTAGTCCTCTGCAGGGGCGAGAGAGAGAGAGAGAGAGAGGGGCTGAACACGGTCTGAGAGGGGACTGAACACAAGACAGTACAGGGTCTCTAGGTCATCAGTGCAGGGGCGCCACTCCAAACGCCATCAGTCTCACACGGGATCCAAGGTTCCGTAATGACATCATCACCCAGTTTAGCAAACAGGGGATTTCGCTGAACTCAATACTCCGATTTCCCTTGTAACTCAGACACATCATCACACACACACACACACACACACACACACACACACACACACACACACACACACACACACACACACACACTCTCTCTCTCTCTCTCTCTCTCTCTCTCTCTCTGAATCCCCTGAGCGCACACACATACCCCAACACCTTCTCTGACCTCTCTCCTCATTGGTTACTGTACTGTGGGAAAATTATAAACACACAGAGGCACACACACACACACACACACACACACACACAGCTCGTCAAAACAGCAAACCCTCCCTATGGTCCCCATTAATCCCACACACCTGCACACCAATCCGAGAAGCCTGTCTGTACAGGAAAAGCATCTGTGTGTGTGTGTGTGTGTGTGTGTGTGTGTGTGTGTGTGTGTGTGTGTGTGTGTGTGCGCACGCGCATCTGTCAAATCTCCTCAGAGATCCGGCTCCAGTCTGGCTAGAACAGAAGAGTGTGTGTTCTGCTCGGAGAACTCCTGACCCCCGACCTCACACACCTGTGACCCCTGACCTCACACACCTGTGACCCCTGCTAGCCTCAGAGGCTAAGGCGGCAGCCATTTTGGATTTTTTGCGCCATCTCAAGGTATGTTTGCCGAAATCGTGCAAAGTTCGCATTCCCAGTAAAAGGGGCGGCGTTTGCATGATATGACCAATCGCAAACATTGACAAGGCAAACAGAGCGTGGATGGCAAGCACACACGACCAAAATAGCTCAGTCCACTGCAGGATATTCTAGACAAGAGGAGCAAAGTATTACAGAAATATGAACGACACAAATGTAATCCGGCCGAAAAGAAGACCTCATATAAAAGCCCTAGCCCGGCCGGTTCATTAGGTATAGCTCAGTTGGTAGAGCGGGTCGTTCAGTGATCGAAGGGTCAGCGGTTCGAATCCCAGCTCCGACTGTCCACATGTCGAAGTGTCCTTGAGCGAGACACCTAACCCCAAATTGCTCCCAATGAGCAGGTTAGCACCTTGCATGGCAGCTACCGCCATTGGTGTGTGAGTGTGTGTGTGAATGGGTGAATGAGGCCATTGTAAAGTGCTTTGAGTGCCGCTAAGGTGGAAAAGCGCTATATAAGTGCAGTCCATTTACCATTTGTATAATCATGAGCTGAATACCGGTGAGGAACGTACCTGTATATTTCGGGGGGCAGAGGGAACACTCCATCCCCCAGGCCTCTCCGAACAGACAGCAGCACTCCGTATACGTGGTCTTCCTATTGGCCAACGGCTTGGTGCAGGTCATCGTGTCCGTCACCGTCTGCCAACAGATACCCTGGAAGTCGGTCATCCCATGTGACCCTGTGGACCAATGACACACAGACATGCAGCGCATGAGGGCGAGAGATTTTAGGGTGTGTAAATGAAAAATCTTACTTGGTTTAGTTTAGATTTCAAAGAACACGCTGAGTGGTCGGTCAAGCTGGTTTCAAACAAAGACAATAGTTTTATTCTGTTACGATTTCGATTTCGACTCGAGCACAAGAAGTGAATCCGGGCTCGAGTGAGTCACTTGGGGACGAGGTCGATAGGTTATAACGTGAAAAAGGAAGTGACATAGTTTCAGGATGAAGAGGACGGGGAAGTGATGTCACACAGGAAGAATTTGTAGTTTTAACAGACGGATTCTAGAGGAACGAACTACAAAGTTAAAACAACAGTCAAGTAGGAAAACAAAACACTTTGGTGAGACTTGAATTTCATTCATAAGCTAACAGCTTAGAGCGCACTAGAGTTTAGAGCTTGGTTTTGAGCTTGTTTTACACCTATGTTCGATGTTTTTGTAGACTGCAGACTAACTAGTCAAGTTAAGATAGCTAGCTAATGCTAGCTAGGGCTAACGTTCACTGTCCCTGCAGTTTTGCCCCCAAAAAAGCTTGGAACACAGCTCTCGTCTCTATAACGCCCTAGAGCTCATTACCCATTGTAAGAAATGAGAAAACATCGCTCTACAATACAGCTAGCTGATGGACACGCACCCTCATTCTATAAAACGACACGACACATCCTTTGAATAGACAAAGAGAGGCGGAACGAATAGGGTTTCTGACCTGCCACGTCGGGAGGGAACACACAGCGCTTGGCTTCGGGCTCCAGCACCATGGGGTGGGTACAGAAACAGGTATAGGAGCCCTCCGAGTTCAAACACTCCCCCCCGACGCAGTTGGATTCATCCAGACACTCATTAATATCTGTAGGGGTGGGAAGGTCACAGAGAGAGAGACGGGGGTCAAAGAAAATCGGAATTAGGCTCCGCATCTTGCTCCTCATCATCCTAATTACACACACACATACTAACAAACACACGAACACACACACACACACACACACACACACACACACACACACACACACACACACACACACACACACACACCCTGTGTCATCTCAGAGACAGTCTGCGTCCCCACTCTGCTGCCCCCCCCACTTCACTCCACCCAAAAAGGTGTAGACACTCACATACTACCACACACACACACACACACACACGCACACACGCTGACCTCTGCACTGCAGCTTGACCTCGTCGTAGTAGAGGCCAGTCTTGCAGTAGCACTCGTAGCTGCCGGGCGAGTTGTGACAGAAGCCGTCTTTACAGATCTCCTCGCCAAACAACGCGCATTCATCCGCATCTGTGGGAGGAGGGAGTTACCACAGAACACACAACGTAAACACAGGATTTTTTGCGTGCATTCTCTCTCTCTCTCTCTCTCGCCCTCCCTCCCTCCCTCTTTCTCTCTCTCTCTCTCTCTCACACACACGCTGACACAAGTAAGAACTCCATAAATAGTCTAAAAACAGTCTCTCAGCAGTCTATAAACAGTCTATAGACGGTGTTCTCTGTTTATCGCGTGCTGATGGGCTAAATGTTAGATCAACTCAAGAACAACAAACCTCCATTTTTCTCTTTGCATCCATGTGATAGATAAGACATGTCTACAGATGTCTAAGGCTGGACATTTCTACCCCCATGCCCAGAGAGAAACAAGCCATTCACAACCATTACACACTGTTGTAACTGTATCCTAAACACACACACACGCACACACACACACGTGTTTAATTACAGCATAAATACTATAAGTACAGGGTCAAGTAACACCAGTCGAATCTTGAGTTGTAGTCACAACCTTGCCTGACTCCTAAATGTTCACAAAATCATTTTTAAAGATGCTTTGAGTCGATGAATTGACGTACCTTCGTAGCCGGTCAGTCTGAGTGCTGAGTCAGCGGTCGGGACACTGCCTCGTCCTGCCGGACACATCTGCTGGAACTGATCTGATGGGGAGAGATGAGTTAGGAGATACACGTCAACTCACCTGGTGGGATGGGAGATACACACGTCAGTACATGAATACATGCGCTAGAACACAGGCCATGCTTAAAGTCGCACTGAAACGGACGTTTGAGATCATCTAACTTCCGTAGTTGGACGTTTTTCTGACACAAACAAGCTATGAGGGCGGGACATATGTTTAGAGGAATTTGATTGGAACATTGACAAGTGGACGGGTTTTAAGAACTTTAGACAGATTCGATAGAAGGATAGCGTTGATTGACGGGTGGATCTGTGTGTATGTGTGTGTGTGTGTTTGTATGTGTGTATGTGTGTGTGTGTTTGCATGTGTGTGTGTGTGTGTGTGTTTGTATGTGTGTGTGTGTGCGTGTGTTTGTGTATGTGTGTGTGTGTGTGTGTATGTGTGCGTGCGTGTGTTTGTATGTGTGTATGTGTGTGTGTGTGTTTGTATGTGTGTATGTGTGTTTGTATGTGTGTATGTGTGTGTGTGTGTTTGTATGTGTGTATGTGTGTGTGTGCGTGTGTGTGTGCGTGCGTATGTGTGTGTGTGTGTGTGTGTGTGTATGTGCGTGTCCTCACCAGTGCCCTGAACAGGGCAGGGGTGCACCTCACAGTTGTCCCCCCAGCCAGCTCCCAGGGTGCAACAGCACTCCTCCATGGTCACATGACTGGTCAGCACGTTCTCACACAGGTTCTCATCGTTCAGGTTGTAGTAGCATTCCTTCCTCTCCGAGGCTGAGGGAGAGAACGGAGAGACCGTTTAACGTTAAGTTAGTTAGTTTAACGTAAGTTTAACGTAAGTTTAACTAAGTTAGTTAGTTTAACGTAGAATGTTTATTTTCCATGTGGAACTAGTACAGGTGCAGGTACATATGTGGGGCGGCTGTAGCTCAGTTGGTAGAGCGGGTCGTTCAGTGATCGAAGGGTCAGCGGTTCGAATCCCAGCTGATATTTTACATTTTGATTTTTTTTTTAAAATTTGCACAAATGTCAAAAAAACAGTTTTCACTTTGTCATTATGGGCTACTTTCTATAAATGTTTGATACAAAAAATGAACTCAATTATTAATATTGTAGAATAAGTCTGTAACAATCAAGTTGAGAAGGTGAAAGGGGTATGCAGGCTCTTCTGTTCATCGCCTGTCCTGCTGGTCTCTCTCTGGTCTCTCTACCTTCCTCTGCCATGCAGGAAGAATGTCCTGTGAGACCATTAGGACCAGCAGGAGAGAGACCAGCAACACCGCATGATGAATGGGACGAGCTTGGATCCCCAAAGCTCACAGCTGCTTCTCGCACGCCCCTAATGACATGCCAGGAGAGAGGGGGGCCGCCCTCGAACATGCACGTACATGCGCTAACACAAACATGTGTATGCATTCACACACACACACACACACACACACACACACACACACACACACACACACACACACTCTTTTCACACTTTAATTACAGATCCCCAGCCATTCATTTCCAATTGGCCACTCTCAGACAAAATATTGCTTTTTACCACTAAAACGGTCCCTAGAAAAATGTGGTCCCTCGCATTCTTCTAAAGCAATAAAACTTGCCCTTACGTAATGGCTGTTGTGAGCACAAGGCATGCCTCGCTTCCCGAATGATGTCATCTCAAGTCACCATCTTGAAATATTTTGTCCATGTTCCAGTAAGGTAGGAGGAGACAGACTTTTATGTAGGGGTTAGGTCTGACGACTACAAAGGTCTTGAAACCCTCCCTAAACCCTTAAGGTACATCCACCACACAGATAGCCAAGTCTGTGTTTGATTAGAGTTTTCCACTCAGGCACGGATAAGGCAGTCCCTTGACATGGGGTCCGTCGGGAAGGCTGGGGGAGGGCCCCGACTCTGGCCCCTGGTGTTAACCGCAACCTCAAAGGCCCCGAAGTCTGGTCGTCAACTCGGAGCAAGCGCCTCGTTCATCAGAGCGGCGCTCCGCTCCAGGACATTCCCATGGTGTTACGGCTAATATGTTCCTCTGAAACATTCCCACGATGTTAGGGCTAAATATGTTCCTCTGAAATATGGTGTTACGGCTAATATGTTCCTCTGAAACATGGCTAGTGATCCGACGGCACTGTTCACCGTTATTAGAATCTTTCATGTTATTAACATGTTATTATTATTATTATTATTAATAATTAAAAATGCGTTAGCGTTACTTGGAAACCCTGCTACGGCTTCAGAGTTTTCACTAAGAAGGGAAGTGACATCATAGGGTGTAGCGTGTTGGAATGAGCCCTCCTGAACGAAATACAGCCTTCCATCTACAGGAAGGGTCCTTCCAGCTTTTGTGTTCAGGCAGTGTGTGGGTCACCTGCGGGGGGCGGGCTGCACTTGGCGGTCCTCTGGTCGTAGACCTGGTCCTCGGGGCACGTGCACAGGAAGGCGCCCTCCACGTTCTGGCACAGCGCCTCGCCACACACGCTGCCCAACAGCTCGCACTCGTTCACATCTGTGGGGACAGACACGCCTTCATCAGAGACACGTCTTCATCAGAGACACCTCTGCAGGGACAGACACGTCTTCGTCAGAGACACCTCTGCCGGGACAGACACGCCTTCATCAGAGACACGCCTTCATCAGAGACACCTCTGCTGGGACAGACACGTCTTCATCAGAGACACGTCTTCATCAGAGAGACACACCTTTCACACCTGCCTGGCATCTCCAATCAACCCATCTCAGCCAGGTTAAGAAGCCGGGCTACTCAGCGGTCGGTGCCAGATCATTGACCAACCTAGTGGGCATAACGTCTCTAGCTTTAACCTAACCTGCATTCCTCCAAACCCTACCTCACCATTTTTGTTTTCTGACTGGAGAACCACGTTCCTGCCTGAACCCCATGCCTGTCTGACTACCACGTCAATGCCTGACCCTTACCTGACCAACAAACGTGCCCCAACGTGGGCTTGTCCCCCTACGCCTATCGTGTCTGCTCTTGGCTCCTCCTCCACTAGCCCTAACAGGACTCAGGTTTGCTAAGCAACACAATCTGATAGCACACTATCAATCAATCAATCAATCAATCAATCAATCAATCAATCAATCAATTAAAGCTTTATTTGTATAGCGCATTTCATACCCAGAGGCAACACAATGCGCTTTACAGAGAACAACTATGCATCCGTACAGAGTACCAAAAGATCTAATAAAACACACAGCACTAACATCTCTGACATCTGTCCGGCAATTTCTTTACAGATACATTCATATCGGGCTTCTTCTTCTTCTACACAATTCAAATCTTGAAGACACGTACAAGTGAATACATCGAGGCGTGACTTTGAGCTTAACGTCAAGACAACAAGGATATTGGTTTAGAGTCTCTCGGTATAGTCCTATCCGCTCTGCATCCTCCACACACACACACACACACACACACACACACACACACACACACACACACACGCACACGCACACGCACACGCACACGCACACGCACACACACACACGCCGGGGTGTGGGCCAGCTAGTTAATGATGTAGAAGGTGTTAAGGAGAAAGCCGGAGGGGGAGAGCGAGCGCGTCTCATCAGGGGAGCACTAGGCGGTCGGAGAGGAGGTTCGGCCAGGATCGCGATGGAAAACACAGATTTGAGCCCCAGAAAAATTGGGATCTAGATATTTCGGGGTATTTCCACTAGCAGAACGGAACCGCTGATAATGACTGTACACTCGGAGGACATTCTTTGGGTTTTATACTTCTGCATATGGGTTTGTATGGTGGGATTTGGCTGAATCCGTTACCCAGTCAATGAAGAAGAGGTTTCCAAAGGCATTATGAGCCATTTCATACAGTTATAACGCATTGGTCAAAATACTGTCATTGCCGGTCAGTGCTTGCCAAATAGTGATGCCAATATTTATCTTCAGCTATTAACTGTTTATAAATACCTTTACAAATACTTATACAAATCGAGTTTAACATGTTTTTGAATGATTTTTCAAGATGCCCATCCACATCCATTGTATGACCAAAACGGTGGTAGAGCAATTATCAACTTTCTCAAAAGTGCTAGTTTTGTCAACGTTTTGATCTGAACCATGATCATAAGTAACCTTAAAACAGGGCTAAACATGATTTCCCCTTTACTACTCCTTTAAAAACATACAAAATACCAGTTAGACTCCACTGAATTGAAGTTGGCAATGACGTGACAAGTCCTCTCTTCATGTGACCCCATGACCCCTCCTGACCGGGCCGTGACCCCGTGACCCCTGCCGTGGTGCGGAGACTCACCCACGCAGCCCTGGTTCTCCGGGCTCTCCTGGTAGCCGCTGTCACACATGCAGCGGAACGAGCCCACCGTGTTCTCGCAGTAGCCATGGTTACCGCACACCGACTCGTCCGCGGCGCACTCGTCGATATCTGCGGTCAGGACAGAGGTCAGAGGTCAGGTCAGAGGTCAGGACAGAGGACAACGGTCAGAACAGGTCTGATCCTGAACATTCACAAAAAGCAGCCTTGCAGGAGCAGGTTTCCGTCAGCGGGGCGGCAGGGAACCTCAACACATGTACAGTCATGTAGTCTATAGACTTCAGGTCTTGGTGTAGGGATTGATGGCTTGATAATTCAAAGAGTCGACTTTGACTTTGATACCCAGAAAAACATATTTTTTGCTCCATAGCCTTTTCTTTCCCCTGTGGGAAAACATATTTTTGGGCCGCATGCCGTCAGGTGACCTTTCAGTGTCGAGCTTTGGCCACTGCCCCCGATGGCTTCACACCCCAGAGCTGCTCCTGGGGACCTGAGAGGGATCTGTTGATCATATGTTGTGGACGAATAAACATGCCTGTAGGTCCTTTCCGCGCAGATGCTTAGAATACCTACAATTAAGATCTTTGTTTTCGCAGGAGTTTGTCTGGATGCACGGATCAAAGCGCAACGCACACGGAGCCAAGGACCGAGGCAGCGACCCGAACAAGAAGCTCGGCGCTCAAGCCCCGGCCAAGACCGTAAGCTCAAACACTCAAAACAACAACAAGAACGCTACAGCCCAGCGCCAGACCGAGCGCAAGGTAAACAAGGCACTCTAGATTCCATAAACAGAAGACTGAAAAACCCTATACAAACCTTTGGGACCCCACCAAGCAGAAACAGCAGATGTGATGCTGCCAAGCGGCAGATGCTGAAGAGCTTCTGCTAACTGAGGGAGTAACTCATACTCTTTAGAGCAGGAGGGTATTCCAGAATGTGGGTTTAGTGAAAACGGAGATTGTTAACCCTGATATGAGGGAACCTCTGGGTTTTCTGTTCCAGAAAGAGAGATAACTCAAACTCGAGAAAGACAGGAAACTCAAACCCGTCGCAGAACGAGAGTAACTCAAACTGTGCGTCACCACGGTAACTTACTCTGTGAACCTAGCCTCAACTCAGAGTTCAGGGTCAGACTCCGTTTCTCAGGGTAAATCAACTCAGTCAGACTCTGTTTCTCAGGGTAAATCAACTCAGAGTCAGACTCTGTTTCTCAGGGTAAATCAACTCAGGGTCAGACTCTGTTTCTCAGGGTAAATCAACTGAGTTCAGGGTCAGACTCTGTTTCTCAGGGTAAATCAACTCAGAGTCAGACTCTGTTTCTCAGGGTAAATCAACTCAGAGTTCAGGGTCAGACTCTGTTTCTCAGGGTAAATCAACTCAGAGTCAGACTCTGTTTCTCAGGGTAAATCAACTCAGAGTTCAGGGTCAGACTCAGAGTATGTTAAAACTGCTCTCTGGTTATAAGTAGGATCGATTTGAAAGAGGAGCAATCCTTTCTCCCTACATTAACAACATCAACAATCGTGAATGACAACGTTGATGTGTCACTAGCTCATCCAATGCTGCAGACTGATTAGGGATATATAGTATGTCGGTGGACAGAGAAGTGTAAACAAGGCGTGTGGATGTTTAGGGAACACTGAAGCGTACGTTGACAAGAAGCACATTTCAAGTTTGCGAGCGAGGCGACGGTAAGCGGGTGGGCGTGTCTGCTCCAGCGACTGGAGACTCACCCACACAGACGCCCTTGGTGGTGCGTGTGTGGCCGGGGGGGCAGTTCACCATGCACCTATAGGAGCCCTCCGTGTTCTCACAGTGCCACGCCCCACAGATGCTGCGCCCCAGTTCGGAACACTCGTCAATATCTGGGAGGGGGTCACAGAGGCCCCGGGTCAGGTGGGGTAACAGCGGGGGTAATAGAACTGGGATATTACGTAATTAAAGCTATTTACACAGAAATTTGTAGTTATGCAAATACACAAATTCACAGAAGATGGTGATTAATCATGAATATGGTGATTAATCTTGCATAATGTGATTAATTATGAAGATGGTGATTATGGATATTGTGATTAATCATGAAGATGATGATTAATCATGAATATTGTGATTAATCACGAGGATGGTGATTCATTATTCAGATGGTCCTGATCGGTTACATGAGCGTACAGTATGAGCTGATATGTATTTTGTGTCATGTGGCATGTAAAAGTGAATGTGTGAGGTTACCATGACATGTGTGGTTGTGAATGTGTGTGTGTGAGGTTACCATGACTTGTGTGGTTGTGAATGTGTGTGTGTGAGGTTACCATGACTTGTGGTTGTGAATGTGTGTGTGTGAGGTTACCCTGGCATGTGTGGTTGTGAATGTGTGTGTGTGAGGTTACCATGGCATGTGTGGTTGTGAACGTGTGTGTGTGAGGTTACCCTGGCATGTGTGGTAGAGTATTTGTGTGTGTGAGGTTACCCTGGCATGTGTGGTTGTGAATGTGTGTGTTTGAGGTTACCCTGGCATGTGTGGTTGTGAATGTGTGTGTGTGTGTGTGTGAGGTTACCCTGGCATGTGTGGTTGTGAATGTGTGTGTGTGTGTGTGTGTGTGTGTGTGTGTGTGTGTGTGTGTGTGTGTGTGAGGTTACCCTGGCATGTGTGTGTGTGTGTGTGTGTGTGTGTGTGTGTGAGGTTACCCTGGCATGTGTGGTTGTGAATGTGTGTGTGTGTGTGTGTGTGAGGTTACCCTGGCATGTGTGGTTGTGAATGTGTGTGTGTGTGTGTGTGTGTGTGAGGTTACCCTGGCATGTGTGGTTGTCAGCCTCTAGTCGGTACCCTCTGTCACACAGGCAGCTGTAGGAGCCCTGGCTGTTCTCACAGGAGCCGCCCACACACCTGCTGCCCTCCAGGCACTCATCCACATCTGAGGAGAAACACACACAGCTAAAGAAACATGTCTCCAGAAACCTAGCCTCACCTGGTTCACATAACTAGTCATAGTGTTCACCTATTCAACGATGTATGCCAAAAAAATAACAAAATTCTACTTTTGTTGTAATCTTATATCAAAGTATATAATTTCTTACTTCCTGGAAAACAGGTACCTTAGATTTTAGGCCAATAATCTCACGACATCCACCCGTCAATCAACGCTATCCTTCTATCGAATCTGTCTAAAGTTCTTAAAACCCGTCCACTTGTCAATGTTCCAATCAAATCCCTCTAAACGCATGTCCCGCCCTCATAGCTCGTTTGCGTCGGAAATACGTCAAACTACGGAAGTTAGACGATCTCAAACGTCCGTTTCAGTGCGACTTTAAGAACTACTTTCTCCTGTGTGGGGAAATAAATAAATACGTGCACAGCAAACAAAAGTTTCAGCAGATGAGGCTGTTATATTCAACAAAGAATCCCTGAATGACCTCCACGCCCCCATCAAAAACACAGGCGGTTTCATTCCCTGGCTCTGCTCCCTGGTTCACCCCTGAGCTAAGAAAAATGAAATCCGCTGGAAGCACAAACTAGCTACCTCAGAAACTCCAGGCTCCCACATCCACAAGCTGGTCTTTCCTGACCACCGAAGAACCAACTCCAATGCCCTGGAGGTGCAGCCAATATTTTATTCCAACCTCATAAATAAAAATCCCGGAGACTCAAAGCAACCTGTTTTCGAGAAAATTATAATTACACCCAGCATGAAACTAGCCCGTGAAGGTGAACTCCACTTGGCGGATTCATATTGGTTTGTAGATTCATTTCCCGGACAGATTTTCGAACTTTCGCCTCTCGCAATCGACGCAAAATATCCATCCATCCAATTTCAAACTTCGTCAATATGTTTTAATTTGATTTGGCTCAAGGTTCGATACATCTCACGCTTTGTGGCATTAACATGGGCTACCTGCATTGTCCCCGGTCTCACATAACTGTTTTGCCTTCAGTATTAATTCACGCAATTCAGATTGTCGTGCCATTTGTTGACGGGCCAGGCCAATTAGCGCGCCAGGCCACCGCGGGCCAGGCCAATTAGCACGCCAGGCCACCGCGGGCGAAGCCAATTAGCGCGCCAGGCCACCGGGAAAACTCCCGGTGCTCCCGATTGGCCAGTCCGCCCCTGGCCTTTATCAAGCTGTGACACCACGGTCACGGCCGCAGTCGAGGAACCAGGGCTTAGATCTGACACCCACTGAGTCACAGTCTACAGTAGGAACTATGGCTTAGATGAGATTCACTCAGTCACAGTCTACAGGGGGGGCGAGGCACACACCTCACACACAAGAATACACACAAGAATACCTCACTGACTACAACGTACAGTAGAGTACCACACTGACTACAAGGAAGAATAGCTCACTGACTACAAGGAAGAATAGCTCACTGGCTACAATGAAGAATACCTCACTGACTACAATGAAGTATACCTCACTGACTACAAGAATACCTCACTGACTACAAGAATACCTCACTGACTACAAGAATACCTCACTGACTACAAGGAAGAATAGCTCACTGACTACAATGAAGTATACCTCACTGACTACAAGAATACCTCACTGACTACAAGAATACCTCACTGACTACAAGAATACCTCACTGACTACAAGAATACCTCACTGACTACAAGAATACCTCACTGACTACAAGAATACCTCACTGACTACAAGAATACCTCACTGACTACAAGAATACCTCACTGACTACAAGGAAGAATACCTCACTGACTACAAGGAAGAATACCTCACTGACTACAAGGAAGAATACCTCAATGACTACAACGTACAGTAGAGTACCACACTGACTACAAGGAAGAATACCTCACTGACTACAACGTACAGTAGAGTACCACACTGACTACAAGGAAGAATACCTCACTGACTACAACGTACAGTAGAGTACCACACTGACTACAAGGAAGAATACCTCACTGACTACAAGGAAGAATACCTCATTGGCTACAAGAATACCTCACTGACTACAAGGAAGAATACCTCACTGACTACAACGTACAGTAGAGTACCACACTGACTACAAGGAAGAATACCTCACTGACTACAAGGAAGAATAGCTCAATGACTACAAGGAAGATTACCTCACTGACTACAATGTACAGTAGAGTACCACACTGACTACAAGGAAGAATACCTCACTGACTACAAGGAAGAATACCTCATTGACTACAAGGAAGAATACCTCACTGACTACAAGAATACCTCACTGACTACAAGCAAGAATACCTCACTGACTACAAGGAAGAATACCTCATTGACTACAAGGAAGAATACCTCACTGACTACAAGAATACCTCACTGACTACAAGCAAGAATACCTCACTGACTACAAGGAAGAATACCTCATTGACTACAAGGAAGAATACCTCACTGACTACAAGGAAGAATACCTCACTGACTACAACGTACAGTAGAGTACCACACTGGCTACAAGGAAGAATAGCTCACTGACTACAAGGAAGATTACCTCATTGACTACAAGGAAGAATACCTCATTGACTACAAGAATACCTCAATGACTACAAGAATACCTGAC
This sequence comes from Borostomias antarcticus, assembly GCF_949987555.1. Lineage (NCBI taxonomy): Eukaryota > Metazoa > Chordata > Actinopteri > Stomiiformes > Stomiidae > Borostomias > Borostomias antarcticus. The sequence goes on along the minus strand of NC_140267.1, from coordinate 4,477,554 downwards.
TGACTACAAGGAAGAATACCTCAATGACTACAAGGAAGAATAGCTCACTGACTACAAGGAAGAATACCTCATTGACTACAAGAATACCTCACTGACTACAAGGAAGAATACCTCAATGACTACAAGGAAGATACATCATTGACTACAAGAATAGCTCATTGACTACAAGGAAGAATACCTCATTGACTACAAGGAAGAATACCTCATTGACTACAAGGAAGAATACCTCACTGACTACAAGGAAGAATACCTCACTGACTACAAGGAAGAATACCTCATTGACTACAAGGAAGAATACCTCACTGACTACAAGGAAGAATACCTCATTGGCTACAAGAATACCTCACTGACTACAAGGAAGAATACCTCACTGACTACAAGGAAGAATAGCTCACTGACTACAAGGAAGCATACCTCAATGACTACAATAATACCTCACTGACTACAAGGAAGAATACCTCATTGACTACAAGGAAGAATAGCTCACTGACGACAAGGAAGAATACCTCAATGACTACAAGGAAGAATACCTCAATGACTACAAGAATACCTCACTGACTACAAGGAAGAATACCTCAATGACTACAAGAATACCTCACTGACTACAAGGAAGAATACCTCATTGACTACAAGGAAGAATACCTCAATGACTACAAGAATACCTCACTGACTACAAGGAAGAATACCTCATTGACTACAAGGAAGAATACCTCACTGACTACAAGAATACCTCATTGACTACAAGGAAGAATACCTCATTGACTACAAGAATACCTCATTGACTACAAGGAAGAATACCTCAATGACTACAAGGAAGAATACCTCATTGACTACAAGGAAGAATAGCTCACTGGCTAAAAGGAAGAATACCTCACTGACTACAAGGAAGAATAGCTCACTGGCTAAAAGGAAGAATACCTCATTGACTACAAGGAAGAATAGCTCACTGGCTAAAAGGAAGAATACCTCATTGACTACAAGGAAGAATAGCTCACTGGCTAAAAGGAAGAATACCTCATTGACTACAAGGAAGAATAGCTCACTGGCTAAAAGGAAGAATACCTCACTGACTACAAGGAAGAATAGCTCATTGACTACAAGGAAGAATACCTCACTGACTACAAGGAAGAATACCTCACTGACTACAAGAATACCTCATTGACTACAAGGAAGAATACCTCACTGACTACAAGAATACCTCATTGACTACAAGGAAGAATACCTCATTGACTACAAGAATACCTCATTGACTACAAGGAAGAATACCTCAATGACTACAAGGAAGAATACCTCATTGACTACAAGGAAGAATAGCTCACTGGCTAAAAGGAAGAATACCTCATTGACTACAAGGAAGAATAGCTCACTGGCTAAAAGGAAGAATACCTCATTGACTACAAGGAAGAATAGCTCACTGGCTAAAAGGAAGAATACCTCATTGACTACAAGGAAGAATAGCTCACTGGCTAAAAGGAAGAATACCTCATTGACTACAAGGAAGAATAGCTCACTGGCTAAAAGGAAGAATACCTCACTGACTACAAGGAAGAATAGCTCATTGACTACAAGGAAGAATACCTCACTGACTACAAGGAAGAATACCTCACTGACTACAAGAATACCTCATTGACTACAAGGAAGAATACCTCACTGGCTACAAGGAAGAATAGCTCACTGGCTACAAGGAAGGATACCTCATTGACTACAAGGAAGAATACCTCACTGACTACAAGGAAGGATAGCTCACTGGCTACAAGGAAGAATACCTCATTGGCTACAAGGAAGAATACCTCACTGACTACAAGGAAGAATAGCTCACTGGCTACAAGGAAGGATAGCTCACTGGCTACAAGGAAGAATACCTCATTGGCTACAAGGAAGAATACCTCACTGACTACAAGGAAGAATAGCTCACTGGCTACAAGGAAGGATAGCTCACTGACTACAAGGAAGAATACCTCACTGACTACAAGAATACCTCACTGACTACAAGAATACCTCACTGACTACAAGAATACCTCACTGACTACAAGAATACCTCACTGACTACAATGAAGAATACCTCACTGACTACAAGGAAGAATACCTCACTGACTACAAGGCAGACTAGCTCATTGGCTGAACTGGAGCTTCTGCTTAAACCAGGAGCCAGATAACAAAGCAGCAAGCCTCCCTGCTCGTCTAGACAGCCGGCTCAAAGGCTGCTCTTTCTTTCTCTCCTTTTTTATGGCAGGAAAGGGCATTTAAAACAACTCTGGCACCGGAGCAAGACTCCTGGCGAGACTTCGGGGTGGAAAAATAGCAGCAGCATCTGTGAAAGAAATGAAAGCGTCTCTGAGCCAGGAGCAACAAGGCTAGGCAGGGGAGAGAGACATACGGGGGACGGAGAGAGACGGGGTCGGAGAGAGACGGGGTCGGACAGAGACGGGGTCGGAGAGAGACGGGGGACGGACAGAGACGGGGTCCGACAGAGACGGGGTCGGACAGAGACGGGGACGGACAGAGACGGGGTCGGACAGAGACGGGGGACGGACAGAGACGGGGGACGGACAGAGACGGGGGACGGACAGAGAGGGGGTCGGACAGAGACGGGGTCCGACAGAGACGGGGGACGGACAGAGACGGGGGACGGACAGAGAGGGGGTGGGACAGAGACGGGGTCCGACAGAGACGGGGTCGGACAGAGACGGGGGACGGACAGAGACGGGGTCGGACAGAGACGGGGACGGACAGAGACGGGGTCGGACAGAGACGGGGAGAGAGACGGGGACGGACAGAGACGGGGGACGGACAGAGACGGGGGACGGACAGAGACGGGGTCGGACAGAGACGGGGTGGGACAGAGACGGGGTCGGACAGAGACGGGGTGGGACAGAGACGGGGGACGGACAGAGACGGGGTCGGACAGAGACGGGGTGGGACAGAGACGGGGGACGGACAGAGACGGGGTGGGACAGAGACGGGGTCGGACAGAGACGGGGTCGGAGAGAGACGGGGGACGGACAGAGACGGGGGACGGAGAGAGACGGGGTCGGAGAGAGACGGGGTCCCACAGAGACGGGGTGGGACAGAGACGGGGGTCGGACAGAGACGGGGGACGGACAGAGACGGGGGACGGACAGAGACGGGGGACGGACAGAGACGGGGTCGGACAGAGACGGGGACGGACAGAGACGGGGTCGGACAGAGACGGGGGACGGACAGAGACGGGGGACGGACAGAGACGGGGGTCGGACAGAGACGGGGTCGGACAGAGACGGGGACGGACAGAGACGGGGACGGACAGAGACGGGGTCGGACAGAGACGGGGTCCGACAGAGACGGGGTCCGACAGAGACGGGGTCCGACTCCGTGCCGGAGGAAAGCACCCAGCGCTCGCCGAGCATCTCACCAAGGTCACGTGTGTGTGTGTGTGTGTGTGTGTGTGAGAGAGAGAGAGACAGAGAGATAGAGAGGGAGAGAGACAGAGAGAGAGAGACAGAGAGAGACAGAGAGAGAGAGAGAGACAGAGAGATAGAGAGACAGAGAGAGAGAGACAGAGACAGAGAGAGACAGAGAGAGAGAGACAGAGAGAGAGAGAGAGAGAGAGAGACAGAGAGAGAAAGACAGAGAGAGACAGAGTGAGAGAGACAGAGAGAGAGAGAGAGAGAGAGAGAGAGAGAGAGAGAGAGAGAGACAGAGAGAGAGAGACAGAGAGAGAGAGACAGAGAGGTGTATCCAGACTGGAACAACCTCTCATACTGGATATGGACCAGATAATACGGATCTGACTTCCTGGTTATGGAAGTATATGATCCTGGTTATGGAAGTATATGATCCTGGTTATGGAAGTATATGATCCTGGTTATGGAAGTATATGATCCTGGTTATGGAAGTATATGATCCTGGTTATGGAAGTATGTCAACACCAAAGCCAGCGTTGATTCCCTTAATCCACAGCAGACCTCTTCCTCCACTAGCCCCTCCCTCCCCACTGGGCGGTTACGGTCAGAGGGGCGGGGCCACGGTGGGGGGCGGGGCCTACCGTCGCAGGTGTGCGTGTCGCTGACCACGAAGCCTCGCTGGCAGAGGCAGTGGAAGGAGCCGTGGACGTTGAGGCACTCCCCGTGGGGGAGGCACAGGTCGGGGTCGTCCACACACTCGTCAACGTCTGCGGGGGGGGGAAGCACAGGTCAATGGTCACTCACAGGGTGGTTAGTTGTGTGTGTGTGTGTGTGTGTGTGTGTGTGTCAGTGTAAGTTACCGTAGTGCATGAAAGACTGAGCACCTATAATTTCATGTGGATGTGTGTTTTTGTGTACATTTCTTGCAAATACTATACATGTACTCTAACAATTGTAAAGATGTTTATCGCCTTTCTAGATACAGTATAGTGTATATGAGATGATGGTCTGTGTGTTAACGTCTTGTTTTTATGTTACCGTATGTTACTGGTGGTAAAACAATTCACTTATTCATGTGTTTTTGGCTATGTCAAAGAATGTGAGCTTGTTAATTCTTGTGTGTTTTTGTCAGGCACTATCGGCGGACTAGCCAGATGCCTAGGGCCTCTAGCCAATCAAAATCCCAGAATTTGACCCCTCTGCTCCCTCCCAGTAATCGATCGATCTGATTGGCTGAGGCCCGGAACCAAACGTGATACTCAAGTGCATTGTTGCTGCCGATGGCCTAACGTCACATGACGCAGGGGATGATGGCGCCTCGGTCTTTATTGCTTGATGGTGGGTAGGATTTTATTTAAAAAAAGGGGGGCCCCACAGAAACCTTTGCCTAGAGCCTCCAAAAGTCTAGAGCCGGCCCTGGTTCCTCTGTATCTCTGGGTTCCTCTGTATCTCGGGGTGTACCTTCGCATGTGGTTCCGTTGACCTGCATGTACCCCTGGGGACAGCTGCACTGGTAGGAGCCCATGTTGTTGACACACTGACCGACGCCGGCGCAGGGCGCCGTCAGCTCCGCGCACTCGTCCACATCTGCAACCACAGCCACAGCTCGTCAGCCCGGGGAAACGCGCATAACGAGTAACACACAACCGCACGAGTACACTCACAACCACACAAGTACACACACAACCACACAAGTACACACACAGACCACGAGGGCGCACACACCGTGCACACCTGGGCCAAAGACTTTCTAGGCTGAAGATATGAGCATGGCTGGTGTTAATTCCGCTTAATTTAGGATTTTAATTAGCATGTCTTCCACGGGGGTTTTGTGGGAGTCATAAAACAAATATATTGCATATTTTTAAGATGTGATTCAACAACAAACTAACATCTGACAGCAATAAAAGTTACGACAGAAAGAATGTTGCATGAGAATGCGCGAGGCTGAAATACTGGACTTTTGCTGCTTCAATATGACTTTTCTTTTTTAATAATGTTCCCTGGGCCCCTGAGATGGAGGCCCCTAGGCCAGGCTTACCGTCACACTGGGCCCCTGAGATGGAGGCCCCTAGGCCACACTAGTCCCCTGAGATGGAGGCCCCTAGGCCACACTGGGCCCCTGAGATGGAGGCCCCTAGGCCACACTAGTCCCCTGAGATGGAGGCCCCTAGGCCACACTGGGCCCCTGAGGTGGAGGCCCCTAGGCCAGGCTTACCGTCACACTGGTCCCCTAAAATGGAGGCCCCTAGGCCAGGCTTACCGTCACACTGGTCTCCGGTAGCAGACGACCTAAAGCCCGGCCCACAGCTGCACAGGAAGGAGCCCTGTGTGTTCTGGCAGTGGCCCCTGGTACACACCTGCTCATCCTGGCACTCATCAACATCTGCACCGCAACACAACAAACAACACCGTCGTGTACAACAACAACAGCACCGTGTACATCTGGGGGGTGTTTCACAAAGCTGGCTAACTGAGTCAGCCTGACTTCTGCAACGAGTAAAACCTGGAAACTCTTCAAATCTGGAGCCTGGACTGAAGAAAAAAAAAAAAAAAAAAAGCTTTTCGGTTTTGACTTTGTGCAGAAGTCAGGCTCGGTTAGCCAGCTTTGTGTAATACCCCCCTGGACTGCAACACAACAACACAACACGGTCATGTACAACATGAATAACAACAACACAACAAACATCACTGTCATGTACTACCACAACAACAACAACAAACATCATTGTCATGTACTACAACAACAACAACAACAAACATCACTGTCATGTACTACAACAACAACAAACAGCACTATCATGTACAACAACAACACAACAAAAAGCACTATCATGTACAACAACAACACAACAAAAAGCACTATCATGTACAACAACAACACAACAAAAAGCACTATCATGTACTACAACAACACAACAAAAAGCACTATCATGTACTACAACAACACAACAAAAAGCACTATCATGTACTACAACAACACAACAAAAAGCACTATCATGTACAACAACAACACAACAAAAAGCACTATCATGTACAACAACAACACAACAAAAAGCACTATCATGTACAACAACAACACAACAAAAAGCACTCATGTACAACAACAACACAACAAAAAGCCCTATCATGTACTGCTGAACGTTTCCAGGAGCAGATGTGCATACTTATACAGTGGTGCACCCGACCTAGTTGGATACGGATGTGTGTATGTTTTTTTTTCTTCAGTAAAAGGGCTCTAGGATTCCTCGAGCCAATCGCAGCTCGCCCTGAGGGGCGGAGCTCCACGAAATAGAACAATAGAACATTTTCCCGCAGCACCCCGATCTATAATCCTCATGATGTAGCCTCGCCTACAACCTTCATACCGAATCAGCAATACTTCAATAAAACAAAGTCCCAAGGCGATATGTGAGAAATTTCTTCTCATTTTCTGTGGCGCTACAGGGAAACAGAGCTTGATATTAATGCAGCGTATTGGGAAACCCTGTAGGGATATTGACTTATTCTGGAACAACTGGAGTAGCAAGACCCTCACATGTAGCTGTCTCACAACAGCCTGAGGGTTCATATGGAGAACGCATCATTTATTCAGATAACCCCCCCACACACACACACACACGTCTTATAACCCCCACACACACACACACACATGCCTTATAACCCCCCCCCCCACACACACACGTCTTATAACCCCCCCCACACACACACACACACGTCTT
>NC_140267.1:4390449-4460449 GCF_949987555.1 Borostomias antarcticus | reverse complement strand
AACAGAACAGGAACGTTAATCAGGTCCCAAGGACGTTCTAAGAACAACTTATTTTAAACTCTTGGCCGAACGCCATTTCATAATTCACGAAACCCTCGGACATTTTTTACGGGACGTCTTCTCAGAGGTCATACGAATGAGCGGATTGGATTGATGCATTGCGGTGACGACAATGAAATTAAAACGGCGCCCTCCCTCTAAGCCACTGAGGTGGTTGGCTCTGCAGTGCCAAGATGCCAGGGTGACAGGTGGCACATTAGGCCCCCTGGTGACGTATCTCCGCGGGTCCAGGCGGTGGCTTCTGGTCGGTTTGTCTAAGTCTGTCTTCTGCGCTTCTCTGCTCCAGAGTACCTCAGCGCCAGAGGAGCTTAATTTGGACGAGTCTGTCTGGGCGATGCCAGGTCTCTGCTTCCCTGGGAGGGGCCAAGCGTGTCCTGAATACCGAGAGGGCGGCTCCCTGTCCTCCCTCGTCCTCTCGTCCTCTCACGACTCAGGACTAAGAGAGCTAGACTGTGTGAATCCTCGTCCTTATTGAGGACGGACATAATTGAGGGTGGGAGATTTTTTTGGGAGGGGGGGGGGGGCGTGTGTGTTCAGTATGGTGGATAGTAGATAGTGCTGTGTGTGTTCAGTGTGGTGGAGATAGTGTCGTGTGTGTTCAGTGTGGTGGAGATAGTGCCGTGTGTGTTCGGTGTGGTGGAGATAGTGCCGTGTGTGTTCAGTGTGGTGGAGATAGTGCTGTGTGTGTTCAGTGTGGTAGATAGTGCGTGTGTGTTCAGTGTGGTGGAGATAGTGCTGTGTGTGTTCAGTGCCGTGTGTGTTCAGTATGGTGTTCAGTAGACAGCGTCGGTCCTTCGACTCACCGGGCGCGGCGGGCAGCTGTCTCTCCGTGACGCTCAGGGCCTCCACGGGCTTCTCCGGCGTGGGGAGGGGGAGGGGCGCGGCCACCGGCTCCTGGTAGGTGATCACGGGCTTGCTGGCCGGCTGGATGCGGTTGGGCGGTTTGGGTAAGACGGTGTAGCCCATCCCCCCAGGGCAGATCTCTTTGAATTTGGCTGAGAGTTCGGGGGAGAAAGAAATGTAATGAAAATCATCCATTTCATGTCTTTTTCTTTTCTTTTTGTGGTCATTTTTATAATCAATAAAAGAGAGCATTAAAAATACACCTCAGTCGTCTGTGCCCTCTACAGGACTTCACAGAGTAAGAGAAGAAGAAACGCTGAAACGTGTATTTGGTGTTAAATAGATTAAGCTCAAGTCAAGTCCCATTCCTGGACGAGTCTATCAAACTAGTGCTTTGACAGGGTGTGATGGGATGTGTGTGAGGAAGCTCCCAAGCCAAGCCTCTCCTCGTAGCTGCTAAGAGATGACAACAACGACAAACAACCCGACTGTACTACTGTATAGTGATTAGCATCCATCTTTGATTCAATCAGAATAGCACAATACAGGAGAATACATTTGTTATTTTATACGGGCAGGTATTCCTATTATAACCAACCCAGAGTCTGTCCAGGACGGCCAAATCGGCAACCACGTCAGCCAATATGACGGGTAACGTCACAGCAACAAATCAAATCAATCAATCAATCAATCAATCAATCAATCAACAAAGACATCACTTACGCCCCCCAAAAAAGAGGAACTTTCCAAGGTTAGTCATGAAGCTATTATCTATACTATCCCATCTGTCCGGGTCTGTTTACTTCCAGACTACAGAGCGCATCTTTAATTTACTTTCATAACAGTTGTTAATCTGTCCCACAGACCCACGCCTGCATGAGGACCTACGGAAACCAGGAAAAACCTTCCAAACTCCGCCACCATCTCCTCACGAGCTAACGTACCGCGACGGCGACCCAGAGAAGATGGCAAACAGAGGCATGGCAAGAGACGTTAATCAAACGCACCCTTACCTTTCCGATCGGCAAGCCCACGACTACGCCAAACTCTCAACGACCGACTGTACTATACCGACCTGGCAACCCCCGCCGACTGTACTATACCAACCTGGCAACCCCACGGGATGTTTTCTGACTGCTGTTCTTAATTAACGGCAGAGGGAAGAGTGTCTAGGAAAGTGGCCTGAGGGCTCGGCTGCTTCCACACTAAATACCCAGTTCTAGAGGAACGTTTGGCCCAACGTCACCCAATGTTCTGCGTGTGTACAAGTGAAGAACCTTAATTGAGGATGCATGGCTAGACAATATATATTCCCATGAACTTGAATGTATTTCGCAATAGCCTCGCCAAAGACGACGTGAACGTTCAGATATGTTGGACTGGTGGGGAGGGGGAGGTGGTGTTGGGATAGAGACATGATGGGGTGTTCAGCGCTGGTGGAGGGAGTGTTCAGGTGATAACGCACATCTACGGAGCAAAGCAGTGAAACTCATGCAGAGAGAGAGAGAGTGTTTGTAGGGGTACTGAGGAAAGGGACACAGCAATCATCTAGTTTTCAGGAAAACCTTTAAACTCCTCCCTCAAGGCCGTCACAGACTGTGCGATTTTTGACAACTTAAGATACGACTTTGCTGTCCCAGATAGAATTTCTACACCATGGCCAAATTGGTAGGTCGTGAACAACTACTGTCTACGTAGGTAGGTAGCAGCACTTTTAATTAGGTGCTACTACGTACCTTCGGCTGGAGGTGCCCCAGATTTCGGGCGGTGTGCGACATTTTGAACCACTATCGTGCCTGGCTGGTGCTATGAGCCAATATAAGTTTTTTTCTAGACAAAACATTAACGTCACCACAAAACATTAACGTTACCACGTCACCATAAAACATTAACGTCACCACAAAACATTAACGTTACCACGTCACCACAAAACATTAACGTTACCACAAAACATTAACGTTACCACAAAACATTAACGTTACCACAAAACATTAACGTCACCACAAAACATTAACGTCACCACAAAACATTAACGTTACCACAAAACATTAACGTTACCACAAAACATTAACGTTACCACAAAACATTCGCACTATGACTGCAACAGACTGTTATTGTTCTTTCTAAAACGTACGCATTGAGGTGTCTCAGCTGTAAGACTACGCTGGCTGACATACTCTCATTAGACACTAGTCGAACTAGCACAGCGTGATGACATAACAGCTGCACCTCCCACAGTCCGGCCAAGCTGATCGTTTCGATCACAACACACAATGTGAGTGTTAATAACTCGAAAACACTGGACCAACGCACAGTCTGTGAATGCCTTTAGCATCCTACCGCTCGGACAAGCACTGGACCCTTCTCGATCGAGACCGCTGTTCTAAGGACACCCCCCTGCTGTGAAGACAAATTCTAGGTGAGGGGGGAGGGGGGGACCTTGTTCTAAGGTCTTCTAGGTGCCTCTCGTTCCCGGGCCGTCTTCACCCGTGTGCTGTGTGTGTGGGGGGGGTCGGCGGTGGCCGGGGGGGTCACGGCCGGGGGGGCAGCCTTACCTGTTCCTGGCAGGGGGCACTGGTCGCAGCGCGGCCCCCACGCCTTCCCCACACTGCAGCAGCACAGCTGCCTGCTCAGCTGCACCGCCACCGGGTGCAGGCACTGCCGCCCCGAACCGACCAATCGGAAGCAAGCGCCTTTCTCTTCCTGGACGGCCGGGGTGTCGGCTGAGGAGGTGCGGAGGAGGAGGAGGAGGAGGGAGTGGAGGGTGAGGAAGATGAGAGGGGGAGGGGTGCCACGATGGAGGGGGAGACGTACATGGGGGGAGGGGGAGAGAGAGAGAAAACGGAAATCAAGAAGTCCCCTTCACCGAAGCACCCCCCCCCCTCACTCACACACACACACACACACACACACACACACACACACACACACACACATCCCTCTGCCCCAGCACAGAGCACACATTTACACAAAACCACATCCAAGATGCCCGACACCACTCTGAGAGAGCTAGACAGGTTAGTTCACCAAGTTAGTTTCACCAAGAAGTTTCATATCGCATTCAGGGGCCTTTGAAAAAAAAAGACTAATACAATTAATTTTAAAAACAAAAAAACGAAGGTACAAGACAAAAACACAAACATGCATGGATGACATCAGCAGCTCTCTGGGGGCGAACACATATGCAGCGTTTCATCATGCCGATCCTTCATGCGGTAGTGGACAGTCAAACGCTGACCCCAGCGAAAGCATTAGTGGACAGAGTCAAACGCTGACCCTAGCTAAGGCACTAGTGGACAGAGTCAAACGCTGACCCCAGCGAAGGCACTAGTGGACAGAGTCAAACGTTGACCCCAGCGAAAGCATTAGTGGACAGGGTCAAACGCTGACCCCAGCGAAAGCATGCCCAAGGGTTGAATTAGGCGAGTGTATATTTCCGAGCGGCGTGAGATTCTACAAGCTTCGAAAAATATTACAGTCACACGTGAGTAAAGGTGCTGCGTAGGTGATCACCAAGTAGTTGATTATTAATGACACGTACATGAGTTTGATGAGTTCTGAGGGATAGTTCACTTAGTGAAAAGTGTGAAGAGTAGGCTACTTCTAAATATGGTAGGAAAAAGCACGACTTCCTTCTGCGACCGTGTGCCAGGCAGTACGAGGTTTTAGCGAAGTACGGTCCTTTTGTACATACCATGCCATGTTTTTAGGTGCACACGGTGACAGAATTACACTTAAAACGGGCGCTAATGTGTTAGTACATATGCCCCTGTGTCTAATACACAGTCACAGTGACAGTCTTGGCAAAAAGGGTTTGAAGTTTACAGAAGGTTTCTACTGCCAAAAGCCTCGGAAAGGCAAACAGATTGTAATAAAGGCCTGTGTAAGGGTTAGGGTTAGGGTTGGGGTTAGGGTTGGGGTTAGGGTTAGGCCTGTATTCCCCAGATCATGGACCCTTTGTTAGTTAAATTGGGGGGAAGCCAAATATGGTGGTTTTCAAAATCACGTTACCATATTTGGAGCGTATTCCCACTTGGTATGTGAATTTGAAGCGGCTATTACTGATTTATTTTCGGCCAAGAATAAATAGTTTTCATGGTAACAAAATGATCAGTAGGCGAAAAAAAGGGTCAATGTTTGTTTTTTGAAGCTGCAAATGGAATGGATGGGTTAGGTCTCTATTACGGCCTGGAGCTGAACACAGGTGCATATGGGTTAGGTCCGTTTTGGACGAGGACACGGGTGCATATTCGTGACGAAGTTTCTTTTCCATGGCACAACGGGTCACACGTTCAGCGGTTCTCATCACGGATGTCAGTTTGAGACGACTACTACCATCATGAACTCAGCTACTGACCACCAAGGGGCATCGTCTTCCATCAACCTGCATCAACCTCCAACAAGCAAACATGATTCTGCACATCAATTCAACAGAACGTCTACCAGTAAAGCTGACCTTACAAAATGGTGGGATAAAATCTTACATTGATGGAGATTGAGGCCTCCTGTTTCAAACACGGGGGGATGAAGTCAAAGACACAGTAACTGACGCCTCTCTTTTCCATGTAAGGTGAATTACTAGCGAGACCTCTGGCCGCTGACCTTTGAACCCTGGCCTATCATGTGATGGTGATGAACGGCCACTCAGCTCTCGTTAGCAATGAGATAAATAGAAGAGAATACGGAGAGAAATTGGGGATCACAACACACACACACACACACACACACACAAGCAGGCATACAGGTATGCTCTCTCACACACACACAAGCAGGCATACAGGTATGCTCTCTCACACACACACACACACCTTGGCATGCACACACATACACACAATACCCCCCCACACATACACAAAAGCAGGTACACAGGCATGCGCTCTCTCTCTCACTCACTCTCACACACACACACACACACACACACACACACACACACACCTAGACTGAGAGGCATTCTGGACATGATTAAAGGGCATCGTTGATGAATCACTCTGTGACCAAAAGGCCCACCAAGAATCAAGTGGATTTGATTAAGTGAATCCCTCATACAACCCTCCTTCCCTCCCTCTCTCCCTCCCTCCCTCCCTCCCTCTCTCTCCCTCCCTCCCTCCCTCCCTCCCTCCCTCCCTCCCTCCCTCCCTCCTTCCCTCCCTCCCTCCCTCCCTCCCTCGTGTCTCCGGTGAAGAGGGATCAGATCGGTTGTTGTTGTTTGGCAGTATGCCGTGATTGGTGCTCCATGCGCGGGAGGGGGGGGGGCGGGGGGGGGCACATCATGATTAATATAATAAACACCATGCGTTCATCCATGCACTTTCATATGCATATTCTCAAACACGCAGCGTTATAGCGCAGTATGCTTCGCAACATTCACAACCCTTTTAGAGCGGTTGCGCTCTCGAACGAGCCTGAAATCACCCACTCAACACCCATGTGTTCGGTTTAAAGTAACAGGCAACATGATGTGAAAACCACACATTGTATCCGTGATCAACAACCAAGATCGAACTTGAGATCTACACACACAGATTGTACGTCAAAATGACGGCATGATGTAAGCCGTAATATTTGTGCGTAAGATTTGCACAACGTGTTGAGTTAGCCTAGCTTAGGTGGAATAGGTAGAGACAGAGAGAGAGAGAGAGCGAGCGAGAGAGAGAGCGAGAGAGCGAGAGCGAGAGAGAGAGAGAGAGAGAAAGAGAGAGAGAGAGAGCGAGAGAGAGAGAGTGAGAGTGAGAGAGAGCGAGAGCGAGAGCGAGAGAGCGAGAGAGCGAGAGAGAGCGAGAGAGAGCGAGAGAGAGCGAGAGAGAGCGAGAGAGAGCGAGAGAGAGAGAGAGAGAGAGAGAGAGAGAGAGCGAGAGCGAGAGAGCGAGAGCGAGAGAGAGAGAGAGAGAGAGCGAGGGAGCAAGAGAGAGAGAGCGGGGGAGGTGGAGCAGAGGACTTACGTATGCAGGTGGAGAGGGTGGGGTCAGGGATGTAGCAGGTGGAGAGGGTGGGGTCAGGGATGTAGGGGAGGACTTACGTATGCAGGTGGAGAGGGTGGGGTCAGGGATGTAACCCGCCTTACAGCTGCACCTGTAGCTGCCCAGGGTGTTCAGACACTGTCCGTTGGGACACACCCCCTGCAGCTGGCACTCGTTCAGATCTGGACCAGAACAGGAAGAGGGGGATTGTGGGTAATTACTAGTAATATACGCTGTGCGATATGAGGCAGGCACTGTACGCAGAGACTGTGGGACATTAACAGAATTAGGCTCAGTGTGTCTCGATCAAAACGTAGACCAATTCAATCATGCCGTGGAATTGTCATATAAACATTTATGAATATGCATACATAATACATAAACTAAAACGATGTAGCATTCCAAAAGATGTAGCATTCTAAAAGATGTAGCATTCTAAAAGATGTAGCATTCCAAAAGACGTAGCATTCAAAAAGACATAGCATTCCAAAAGACGTAACATTCCAAAAGACGTAACATTCCAAAAGACCTAGAATTCCAAAAGAAGTAACATTCCAAAAGACGTAACATTCCAAAAGACCTAGCATTCCAAAAGACGTAACATTCCAAAAGACGTAACATTCCAAAAGACGCAACATTCCAAAAGACGTAACATTCCAAAAGAAGTAACATTCCAAAAGACGTAGCATTCCAAAAGACGTAGCATTCCAAAAGAAGTAACATTCCAAAAGAAGTAACATCCCAAAAGACGTAACATTCCAAAAGACCTAGCATTCCAAAATAAGTAACATTCCAAAAGACGTAACATTCCAAAAGACGCAACATTCCAAAAGACGTAACATTCCAAAAGACGTAACATTCCAAAAGACGTAACATTCCAAACGTAACATTCCAAAAGAAGTAACATTCCAAAAGACGCAACATTCCAAAAGACATAGCATTCCAAAAGACGCAGCATTCCAAAAGACGTAACATTCCAAAAGAAGTAACATTCCAAAAGAAGTAACATTCCAAAAGACGCAACATTCCAAAAGACGTAACATTCCAAAAGAAGTAACATTCCAAAAGAAGTAACATTCCAAAAGACGCAACATTCCAAAAGACGTAACATTCCAAAAGCCGTAGCATTCCGCCGTGCGTTTGGCCGGTGCACAGCGGGGGCCTGCCGTGGGGCTCGCACAGGATGTGGCGTGGACACAGCGCTGAGACATGGCGGGAGAAACCCCATCTCCGGTTACTCTCCAGTAACACACACTCTTCAGTAACACACACTCTCCAGTAACACACACACGTCAGTAACACACACTCTTCAGTAACACACACACACGTCAGACAGCAAGCTGCCTCATGTACAACACGAATGTTCCAGAAATGTATAGTTTCCATATCACCAAGCTTTGCTGTCTGTGAGACTATCAGAAGTAAGAGGAGGGGAAGAAAGACACGTCATCACAACTGAAATGTGTCCTGGGGGCGGGTGAACGAGGTCACCTCCACCTCAGATCAATCTCACATGACAAATAACCCAAATCTCCCGAGAAAGGTACCTCAGGCAGGCAAGAAAGCCGTGTACCATAATCAGATTCTTTCACAACAACGAGAGATGCCGCTCCGTTGCCAGGAATACTAATAGCTGGCGGTTATCACATCCCGTACGTATAAAGGGCGAAAACATGTCTCCACTGGCGCTGTCGAACATCTGTGCGGTTTCCCTCCGCTTAGCCACACCCATCTGCACTGTCAATCATCTCGCTGACAGAATAATTACCCACGAGGCCATAAAATGCCCTGGTGTTGAACTCGGCAGAGAGCTGGAGGTGGTGGATCGGATAATACAGTCACTATTTCTGTCACCGCAGGGTGGACCGTCTTCACTTGACGTCAGCCGGAGTAAAGCGGGACTGAGGGGTCAGCCCGCCTGCCAGGGCACACCTGCACATGAGTGACCTCAGGGTGCCCTCGGTGTTGAGTGCACCAGGGCAGGAAGACCGGCTTAGTGAACTTGACCTGTCCTCCCAAGCACACTTGCAGGCATGTACTGTATGTTAAAACACTCATGCTCACCAACCCCAAAAAAAGATAACCAATCTCTCTTTTCCCTTCCCTCCAATATTTGATCCAGAAATAAGTAAGCCCACATATTGTACAGCTAGCTCCAAATAAGTACACACATATAGCTAGCTCCAAATAAGTACACACATACAGCTAGCTCCAAATAAGTACACATACAGCTAGCTCCAAATAAGTACACACATACAGCTAGCTCCAGATAAGTACACACATACAGCTAGCTCCAAATAAGTACACACATACAGCTAGCTCCAAATAAGTACACACATACAGCTAGCTCCAAATAAGTACACACATACAGCTAGCTCCAGATAAGTACACACATACAGCTAGCTCCAGATAAGTACACACATACAGCTAGCTGCAGATAAGTACACACATACAGCTAGCTCCAAATAAGTACACACATACCGCTAGCTCCAAATAAGTACACACATACAGCTTGCTCCAAATAAGTACACACATACAGCTAGCTCCAAATAAGTACACACATACAGCTAGCTCCAAATAAGTACACACATACCGCTAGCTCCAAATAAGTACACACATACAGCTAGCTCCAGATAAGTACACACATACAGCTAGCTGCAGATAAGTACACACATACAGCTTGCTCCAAATAAGTACACACATACAGCTAGCTCCAGATAAGTACACACATACAGCTAGCTCCAAATAAGTACACACATTCAGTACAGCTAGCTCCAGATAAGTACACACATACAGCTAGCTCCAGATAAGTACACACATACAGCTTGCTCCAAATAAGTACACACATACAGCTAGCTCCAAATAAGTACACACATACAGCTAGCTCCAGATAAGTACACACATACAGCTAGCTCCAAATAAGTACACACATACAGCTAGCTCCAGATAAGTACACACATACAGCTAGCTCCAGATAAGTACACACATACAGCTAGCTCCAAATAAGTACACACATACAGTACGGCTACTGTAGCTCCAACCACAACAAAGAAGAAACCACATGTGGAAGGTTGTAAGGGCGAGGGAGAGAGAGAGAGCGACTGTACAGTAGAATAAACAGTAACATCACAAAGAAAGAAAGATAGAAAGAAAGAAGGAAAGAAGGAAAGAAGGAAAGAAGGAAAGAAGGAAAGAAAGAAAGAAAGAAAGAAAGAAAGAAAGAAAGAAAGAAAGAAAGAAAGAAAAGCAGTAATAATAAGGTGAGCAGGATGTTGTGGTTCTCCTCTGCGGGAGAAGCCAGGTCTAGACCCCGGTGGAGGGAGGGGCCCCTAGGCTGGAGGAGGGAGGGGCCCCTGGGCTGGAGGAGGGAGGGGCCCCTGGGCTGGAGGCCTCCCCAGCCTGGCAGCGCTCCCACTAGGCAGCAGACCGGGGGCCCGGGCCCCACCTCACTGCCAGGCTGGGCCAGCTACCAAGACCGCTTCGCCTGGCGCCGCGCCTGGGAGCAGAGGCCCCGGCCAAACCAGCTCTGTTGGCTGCGGCGCGAGCACCAGGGGCAGCGGGGTCGACGGAGGGGGGCCCGTCTCGGGAGAGGCCACGGGATGAGGAGGGCCCTGCTGAATGTTTCTGGTGTGGGGGAGACACCTTTAAGTTTCGGTAACACTAATAAGCTCAAGGTCAAGGTCGGGGCTGTTTATTTGCCGCGTGCGCAGTAATGCCGGGTAAAAACAAACACGCAGCGAAATGAAAGAGCGGTGCTCGATCGCTGCACTAAAATGTCAAGGGAAATGTATCTAGACTTATTACTATTTAATCAGGCCTCCTCTCCTGGATGTCTGTGCTCTCTGCGCGCCAGACGGAGAGCCCAGGGAGGGTCGAAGGTCACAGGGAGAGGAGAGGGGAGTCGGCCTGAGGGGGTTATGAATGATTTCTGAGACGCCCGAGTCCAAGGCTCGCGGCTCGTACCGACTCTATAAAGACAAACAGACGAACACGGATGATTTATACATACATACTGTACGTGCGCGCAGACACACACACACACACACACACACACACACACACACACACACACACACACACACACACACACAGGCTGGATCTCTGAAAGCAGTCTGGTCTGCCAGCACTGATGTTCTGTACAGTATCCATACTTGGCCATGATATCCAGACGTAATAATGATGGAGGAAATGGGGCCTCCCCTCCTCTCTCTGTCAGGGGTTAGGGCTTCTGCTAAAGAATGACTGACCGCCGATGAGCAAGTGATGAGAAAGAGTCAGATAGAGACAGAGAGAGAGAGAGAAAGGGAGAGAGAGAGAATGGAAAGATACAGGAGAAGTTCTTGATGCATTTCAGGCAGCTGGAGACAACGAAATATACACAACTCAGACTGACACCCAGGAGGCACCAGGGGGCGCTATGCACGGGTAGAGCCACACCTCTCGATCGGAGAAAGATTCAAGTAAACAAAGGAAGCCTGTAAACAAACACAAGCAGAGAGAGAGAGTGAGGGAGAGAGAGAGAGAGAGAGAGAGAGAGAGAGAGGCTTGCCAAAAACACATATTCTTTCTCAGTCTCTGGGTGTGTAGTAGCCCTCCTCCTCCTCCTCCTCCTCCTCCTCCTCCTCCTCTTCCTGTCAAGTTTTTATGTAGCTGCTGGTGACAAATCACCTTATAAGGCTAATTTCTCCTCCATCAAACCCAGTAGGATTTCTCAGTGGACGAGAACAAGAGGCAAAGCGCCGTGCTGTGGACGAGAGAGCGCTTACCTAGGCAGTGGGAGTTGTTGATGCGTTTGTAACCCTGGGGGCAGTCCATGGCGTGCCTCGTACCCGTCAGAGGAATGGCTGAAGAGAAAAGAGAGAGAGAGAGAGAGAGAGAGAGAGAGAGATTAGTATGTTGTATTTACGTCATGTTTCCATCCACTTGTCAATCGAATCGTGTGAGGATCGCTAAAAATATGAACGTGAATAAAGCCGGCGAACGTGCGTTTCCATCTAGAGCTTTAAATCGGATAAAGCATTTATCACAAAAGACTTTTATCGAACGAGAGAAAATCCGATGCGATCGACAGTACAAACTTTTTGTCGACTTTCATGATTTTTAATCGAATTTTACCGTTTCCATAAGGCATTTTGAATTCGATATAACTTAATTCGCATAAAACGTGTGCTGATGAAAAAGTGATGGTTTCTTCCGGGAGGGGTGACTTGTCTTGAAAGCGGAGGGAACAGAGACATATTTTAATACTCCAATGGATTATGTGTGTGTGAGTGTGTGTGTGTGTGTGTGTGTGTGAGTGTGTGTGTGTGTGTGTGGAGGACTAGAGCGGCTTGTCGGCCCCTGGAGCAAGGTGGCACCCGGATACGTGAAAGCAGATTGCCGGCTCTCTTTCTTCGGCAGGGGGAACAAGGCCACGGTTGTTTGCGTGGAATGAAGCCGACTCGTTTACCGGCTACTCCTCGAGTCACGGGGGCCACAATGGGCCGATTCACAGAACGTAAACACCGCCGTTCCTGCCACAGACAGCGCTTACACTGGGCGTTTGGTAGTGGTAGGTACAGTACTGTCAATGAAAAATCTTACTTGGTTTAGTTTAGATTTCAAAGAACACGCTGAGTGGTCGGTCAAGCTGGTTTCAAACAAAGACAATAGTTTTATTCTGTTACGAGTCTGCAAATTCGGACTCGAGCAAAGGAAGTGAATCCGGGCTGAGTGAGTCAGATGGGGACGAGGTCGATAGGTTATAACGTGAAAAAGGAAGTGACAGTTTCAGGATGAAGAGGACAGGGAAGTGATGTCACACAGGAGGAATTTGTAGTTTTAACAGACTGATCTGTGAGAACGAACTACAAAGTTAGAACAACAGTCAAGTAGGAATACAAAACACTTTGGTGAGACTTGAATTTCATTCACAGTACCTACCACCTTCCAGTGACAAGGAGATGGAAGTAGGAAGATGGTGTGTGTGTGTGTGTGAGTCTATACTTCATTGAGTTAAAAACAACAACATAATTATGTTTACTATTATTATTATTATTATAGTATACTGTATTTGTTCTGTTGTTATTTTTTTATCTGTGTGAACTTGTCAACACTGTAGATGAGTAGACGAGTATAAATAACGTTTTGAATGAATGAATGAATGAATGAATGCATGCATGCATGCATGCATGCATGAATGAATGAATGAATAACCACTCTGCCTCAGCTGGGTAACAACCCAGAGACATTGAGATTGGGTCTGAAAATGAATGAATGAATGAATGAATGAATGAATGAATGAATGAATGAATGCATGAATGAATGAATTAATGAATAACCACTCTGCCTCAGCTGGGTAACAACCCAGAGACATTGAGATTGTGTCTGAAAATGAATGAATGAATGAATGAATGAATGAATGAATGAATGAATGAATGAATGAATGAATGAATGAATGAATGACCACTCTGCCTCATCCGGGTAACAACCCAGAGACACTGAGATCGGGGTCTGAAAATAAATGAACCTATTGACCGTAAGCCGTCTCCTTTTCTACGGGGATGAACACAAGGGTGGATGTTTCCAGCCTGATGTAATCCCGCCTCTTTTTCTTGCTCCGCTGCCAGAGTCCTCATGCCGTAGGATGGGCTGAATGACTGGGCAACGGTTCCAGAGTGGTTTGGACGCGTCCGCCTCTACGCTCGCCATGTAAATACGCTAAGAGTCGTAGAGTTCAAACCGCAACTTTCTGTTGCGGTTAGCGTGCTAGCATATCTCACCCGTTTCTTTAATCAGAAAGGGTGTGAAGATTAAGATAATCAGTCAGAATTGAATTCTGGATTGGTAAAAAAAAAAAAAAAAAGTAAAAGTTATTCCCAAATATGGGTATAAGACTGTCTATGACATCATGCGCAGAGGGGAAAGGGAAGGCATTCCTTTGTGAAGAGTGAGAAGTGACGTTTGTAGGGAAATACCGCTCCCTCAGACTTCTGGGACCGGGGGGTCTTTGAGCACATGTTTCGGGAGAACAAGATCATTAGTGGAACCGACGCGTGTGCGTCTGGCTCGGGGGGGTTCTGTTTGCAATGTGAGTCAGCGCATTCACACTAGCGTGCGTCCTCCCGACTCCACAGTTCCCGCCCCCCCCCCCCCCCACACACACTTCCTGCTGCCTGCGCGTCTGTCATTCTCAAGCTGCGGAAAAAGAAACATTCCCCCCCCCCCTTTTTTGTGGCTATGGGAAAGTTAAGAGGTGGTGGTTGACTCCCCCCCGAAAAACTCCCTTTTCTTGGGCGATACATGAGGAAACACATATGCTGTGAATGAGGCTTGCTGTGCCAGTATAGAGTGCGCGCCGATCGACCGGCTAATGTGTCTCACCAGAAACGACACACACAGGAAATGACAGTCGACGGTCAGTACAGTTAGACAAGACACACACATACCGTAGTTGGAGAACAAAAAAATCGAAACGTAGTGGAGAAGTCCTTATTTGGACGTGGAGCTTGTTATCGTGTGCCTCTGCGTTGCTTCGTGTGTATTCTATGACTTCATGTCTGACTTTTCAACGACAGAGGTTAATTTACCACAACTCCCACGTAGAGCTAGACCGACATAGCCTGGCGAGACCATCCTCGTCTAGCGAGCTCACGTTCTGTTTCCCCCTATCTGTGGGCCGGAGGAGGCTACTTGCCCTGACGGAAAGCCTATTCTCACGCTCACACGCCACACTTTAGTTTGAGGAAGGAAGAGAGACACATCTTGGAGGGGCAGCCCTGCCTGACAGAATAACTCCTTCAGCCAATCAGCGAAACAAATGTTTCCCAAATGGGGAATGATGGGGAAATGTTTCCCATATGGGAATAATGGTGAAAACTCTAATAATGGTGAAAAAGTCTATTTCTGCAATAACTGCACTTATGTGAGTGTGTATTCTACTAATGTCAACGTTCCCGCTCGTTGCTTCAGGAGACTGTTTTGGCCGCGAACTGCGTTTCATTTTCACTCACACGACTACGGGAACCAATCAGGGGCGTCAGAACCGCAATCACAACACAGTCCCTGATTGGCCCGTTCAAAACGTAACCGGAGAGAAATCGTTCCGAGATAGCAGGAAGTCCAGACTGAACCTGAAAGTGAACTCGCCAGATCAGGACGGTCACCAGGTTAAGACTGACTCTCGGAGCGAGAGTCGTACGGTACGGTTCTTGTCTCGTATTGCGTTCGTCGCTACTTACATGGTTTCTTTGGGCACTTCTGGCATTTGTTGAAGCCCCAGGACGTTCCGACGGTGCCACAGCAGTCCTCCTGCTTACTCAGCCCAGGAAGGGCCTTCCCACACTGATGGAGAGAACGGAGAGATACAGGAGAGGAGGAGGGACAGCGGAGGAGAGAGAGAGGAGAGACCAGGACATGGAGAGACAGAGAGGAGGAGGGACAGCGGAGGAGAGAGTGAGGAGACCAGGACATGGAGAGACAGAGAGGAGGAGAGACAGCGGAGGAGAGAGAGAGACCAGGACATGGAGAGACAGAGAGGAGGAGGGACAGCGGAGGAGAGAGTGAGGAGAGACCAGGACATGGAGAGACAGAGAGGAGGAGGGACAGCGGAGGAGAGAGAGAGGAGAGACCAGGACATGGAGAGACAGAGAGGAGGAGGGACAGCGGAGGAGAGAGAGGAGAGACCAGGACATGGAGAGACAGAGAGGAGGAGGGACAGCGGAGGAGAGAGAGGAGAGACCAGGACATGGAGAGACAGAGAGGAGGAGGGACAGCGGAGGAGAGAGAGACCAGGACATGGAGAGACAGAGAGGAGGAGGGACAGGAGGAGAGAGAGAGAGACCAGGACATGGAGAGAGAGAGAGAGAGAGATGGAGAAACGTAGCGGGAGAAAGAGAGAGAGAGAGACAAAAAAAAGCACAAAGACAGAGAGGGGTAGAGAGAGACGAAAAGTAAGACGAGGAAGAGAAAGAGAGAAGATAAGTGAATCCAGTTATTAACCGTGAGGAGGGCCTGGATGTGGTTAGCATCTAGCCTGGCTGTCAGAACAGCTCCATTACATTACACACACACACACACACACACCACACACACACATATTCACACAGACACACATCCACACACACACAGACACACATACACTCACACACACACACACACACACACACACGCAGATAAGAACGCACTTCGTCGCTCACAAGCCCTTATCTCCGCGATGTAAATTTGCGAGGAGATGTGAACTTAATTGCGTGGTGATCTCAGGTAGATTACACGTCTCTGGGATGTGTTGACGTGTTCATGGGTTTACGGAGCCACGGTATTAGACAGAAAGAGCTGTTTTGGCGCTGATAAGATCTTCATAGCGCTGGTATAAAGCAAGCAGACAGGGGGACGAGAGGGAGGCTGTATTTTGACTGATTTCAACTGAGACAAGGTTGTTTTTTCCTGTCTACACACAGACCAGTTGCGACGAGGACAGATTACAGTAGTTCTGAGGGACAAACGGCTACTTTGATATGGGTGGGCTTTCAGAGGGGTAGATAAGCAACAGTCGTGATTGAAGCGTTGCTTTTGACCTCCTGTAGTCGTCTTTGTTCAAAGTCTGTCAGTCTAGACCATGGGTTCCCAAACTCCATCAATCTGGGCCTCCCCTCTGAAAACAGTGACGCACCCGCGCCCCCCCCAACCCCCCAAACCCCTCCATTTTGCAAGGCAGCGTTAGCTAGCCCATAACGCTACACAGCTAAGTTAGCTCGGTGGCACCTGTTGCTAGTTAACGTTATGACGTTTTCGCACAATACATCCATGCCTGCGGGGGGAGGCTCTCTCTGCACTATTCACACATTCACTAGGCTATACATCTATCCCATTATTTATTTCGATGTTTCATTCATAAAAACCATAGACATTTCAAAAATAAAAAACATGTTTTTCCTTATTTTTTTAAATATTTTTTTTCCTAACCATCCCTCCGCGCCTCCCCTGAATTTCTTTGGGGCCCCCCAGGGGAGGCCCCGCCTCACAGTTTGGGAACGCCTGGTCTAGACCCTCTCTGAGCAGAGCGCTAGCAGCTGTACCTTCCTTATACTCCCTCACACACACACACACACACACAGGCCCCCCCTCACCTGTGTCCCGGTGGTCTCCTGGAAGCATCGCCCCAGCTGGCTCTTGGAGGTGACGGGCAGGTACTGGGGAACGTAGCTGTGCTGGCTGGGGTAGATGACGTTGTGGCCCTGCTGCTGGTGGTGGGTCTGGGTGCTCTCCGAGTGGTGGTAGGTGGCGTAGTGGGAGCCCGACTGAGACGAGCCCTTCACCTTCTGTCCGTTGGCGTCCAGCTGGGACACCTGGTGGATTTGGACGGACGCCTCCGGCGGGTGCTTGACGTGGATGTTGACGATGCTGGGGCTGTATTTGACTGGGGGAGGAGGGGGGCGGGGGGGGCAATGCAGTTTCTAAGAATTCTAGAGCCTGAGAACCCCTATGTGCCACAAATCAATCATCATAATCAATTATCCATCAATTATCTTTGTAAGTGACGAAATGTGTCCGGGCGGTCAAATCCGTGTGTCCGGGTAAAAAGTCAGATCGTCAAATTTTTTTGTTGCTAGCTCGCTAGCTAACTTGCCATTGATGTTAGTAAACATATAATACTGATGTTGGTAATTAATTTAAATGAGAAATATGTCTGTAAAATTGAAAACCTCATCCACAAACTGGTTGAGAGCTGGTAGCTAACATTAGGAGCTGAGCAGCTAGACCAAGCTCCCAACTAGCTAACGTTCGTGGATGACGTTTTCAATTCTATAGACGTATTTTTCATTCAAATGAATTACGATTGTCGATATTATATTTACTGACATCAGTGACAAGTTAGCTAGTGAGCTAGCAACAAAAAATCACGAAATCTGACTTTTTACCTGGACGCTATTTCGTAGCTCGGACACATGCATTTTGGCTTGACCCCTCCGTTTTACCAGGGTTATGTCCGTTGCTGAAGGTAAGTGGCAGCGTGTGCGTGGAGTGGACCTGGGACGCCTGCTGCTGACGGAGCGTGTGTGTGGAGTGGACCTGGGCCGTCTGCTGGTGGCGCTGGTGCTGGCCGTTCTGGACCGACATCTGACAGAACTTCCCGGTGAAGTTGGGCGGGCACTGGCACTTGTCCCTGGCGCTGCACTTGCCTCCGTTGATGCAGGGGAGATGGCAGACCACTGTCCAAACACAACATCACCAGAGGTCACAGGTCAGCCCCGTCACATCATAGAGAGATGGATGTAAATGGTAAATGGACTGCTCTTATATAGCGCTTTTCCACCTTAGCGGCACTCAAAGCGCTTTACAATGGCCTCTCATTCACCCATTCACACACACACTCACACACCAATGGCGGTAGCTGCCATGCAAGGTGCTAACCTGCTCATTGGGAGCAATTCCGGGTTAGGTGTCTTGCTCAAGGACACTTCAACATGTGGACAGTCGGAGCTGGGATTCGACCGCTGACCCTTCGATCACTGAACGACCCGCTCTACCAACTGAGCGGGGAAGTGTGCGATGCTCATGTAACCTTTCGCTACTGCATCGCTTGTGAAAAACCCCAAAATCCACAAACATGTTCAACTGTCGCTACAGACCTCCCAGAGTTCCATTACATATTCAGCTCCGTGTCCAAACATCGCCATCGCTCCCTCACCATCAATATCCATCTCCAAGGGGTGGATAGTAAATAATGCGATAGGCCTAGAGACTGCATAACGCCTTGGCAATCCTGTCATTAATTGAGGGACCTGCTAATGTATTCAGGTATTCTAAGTCCAGGGGCCTATTTTCCATCCTGAGTATGACATGTTGTGCGGAGCCCAAGTCCAGTTTCCGAGGTAATTAGTCCTCGGCCCAGATGAAGGTGCTGCAGGTTCGAAACTTCGTAGAGGTGCAAAACAAGAGGTCGTTACTCACAAGAAGAGGTAACCTAATGACACACCGTGAGAAGGTAAACAAGGAATTCAAGGCTCTTTTTTTAGTCAGCGAAAGTGAAGTACAAGGTGTCCTTTTTGTACCGTGGTCTCGAAAGCACCTCCACTCTTATAATCACACTTAACCTGCCTTGTTCGTCACTCACACTCTCTCACTTTCTCTCTGAGTTATCAGTCAACAATGACTTCCTCAGCCACACTTTCCGTCAGAGCTCCAGCTAGGCTAGACACACCATCACACCGAATTCACCTCAGCTCACCGCACTCTGCAGTCAATCGGAATAAAGGAAATATTAAAATTAAATAAAATTATGAGGGAAAGATAAGATTAGAATATAAACGGCCTCCATTCCGGCGGCGATTGCGAGCGCTAGCGAGGCTGAAGGCCGTTCCGAGGAGCGCCGTGTTTGCCGAGGCGTCCCCCCGGGGAGAAGAGCTGAGGGAGTGTATTTGAAATATGTGTCAACGGCGTGTGGCTCGGCGGTATGAATCAAGCTGTCAGTGCAGCCCAGAGCCGGCCGGCGCGCCAAGACTGGGAGGGGAGGAAGGGTGTGTGTGTGTGTGTGTGTGTGTGTGTCAGTGAGTGAGAAAGAAAGCGAGAGGCAGACGCAGGAAGCTGAAACTCTGATTTTCCCCATAGGCATCAGGTATTCCCACTGGGTGTGTGTGCGTGTGTGTGTGTGTGTGTGTGCAGGGGTGGACTCAAACAGGAATGTGACTCAATCCCAGGCCACCCAGTTCATCCAAACCACCCGGCCGCTAATTTCGTAGGCCAACCCTATTTATTGATGTAATGGCTACCAGGCTAGTTATACATTTGGCCACTATGTTCATCTGGGAGAAAAGTTATTAAGATTACAAAATACAACAATTTATGAATACTGGGTTTTCAAAATATGCTTAAGTTATAGATACACACTCAAAAACTCACTTGAATACCCACAAGGATACAATCATAACACATAAATGTAGGGCAGAGAAATTCAAGACGTCCCTCTGATGTAAGACATAATTACATAATAGCCAGGCTCGGTGGGTTCATTGATATTGAATTATGTTTATGAATAAACGGTCCACGCCTCGTCTGGTATCGGCATTAGCCTACCTGCCGCTAGCTTGTTTAGCTGACAGGTCTGGTCCAGCTCAATAGGGCAAACTAGCTTTAGCCTAACTTGAGCTGGCGACATTTTGTGATATGTGTTTCACGGTTCACGAGTCGAGTCAAATTTATTTCTTGCATATCAAAGAAACGTAACCCAACGTATGTCGAATAAACGGTAGGGATGAACATTTCAATTCATTCTTAATGTCAGAATACTTTGGGTCTCTCTTTCCTCTGGGCTGTGAGCGGCTGCGCTCTCTGTTCTAGCGTGATGGCTGTTTACATTGGTGTTCGGCCCTCTAGGGTTTCGGGGATTTGCCGTGGTGACACACAATGACAGTGTTCCCCCTCAACCCTCTCATTATGGTGACAAGAACTCGCAGCTCGCAAACCTCACGGCCGTGTCCGCCCCTCTGTCTTGCCCTGGCCTCAACACCAGCTCCGAGATAGCGTTTAAAGTCTTTGTTCGTTGGTTTTCTTCTGCTATCTCTATCTGTCTCTGTCTGTAGCTCTAATCTAAACATCATTAGCATGCAACTGCACATGGCCCCGCTAGCTCAGTCAGCAGAACACAAGGCTCTTGGGGTCGTAGGTTTGAACCCCACAGTGGGTGCAGCTAAGCATTTCATTAACATGGTACCCATATCATTTACATACGACAGACAAAAATCGACCACAGATTAAGTCCAGGATAAAGTCAATTTCCACGTTAGCGGCTAGAGCGAGTGATCTGAGAGTTAGCTCGTGCAGTCACGTGGCGACCACAACCTGAAGGCCCAGTGCGGAACCTAGGTTCTCATCTTAGAACTTTAGAAGGTTCAACCTAGAACCCTGATTCCGATACTAATTTTTGAACCCTTTTGAACAAACTCTTTCCACCAGTAAGAGAAACTCATATCAAAGCCCACTGCATGATATTTACCAGTGTACTTTACTAGACGTGCGTCACACATCAACACGAACACTAACTGATAGAAGCCTCGTGCTAATTGGCTGACAGGCCTCTGAGGGTGGTGATGTCATGAACAGCGTGTGTGCACAGTAGCCAGACCCAACCAGAAGCCACAGCTGCACTTCCCACACGGCTAATGAAGTCATGACACCAAACTCTGTCATGACCAAAATGGCCGCCCGCCTCAGTACTTCCCTTGCTGAACTGGGAGGCCAGATTATGTCATCAGCCCGTCTGTTAACAAGACCACAGTCACCCATAATTGTTGTACAGTCATCTTGTTGTGGGCAGTGAAATTGGAGCTGTGTGTTTGTGTGTGTGTGTGTGTGTGTGTGTGTGTGTGTGTGGCGAAAGATCACAGGCCCGGAAGGGAACTTCCACTGTTTTGAAACAAGCGTGAAGCTTTTCAGGTTTTATGACGCCGCCCTCTGACAAGACGGCTACTTTATCTGCCTCAGTCCTCCGATCGACAGCTTTACTTCCGTTATCTGACAGACGGGACACTGGGAAATCAAAACAATATCAAGAAAAAAAAAGTGTAGTGACTGTTGCATTATTTCCTTTATAGAACTACTATGTCCTTTCCTCAAACTGAGGAGGTCATACGACCCCTGAGGTCATCTGAAGAAAAAAAGTGTCGACACACATCGTCACACGGCATCTGTGACTCGGGGTGTGCTGTTCGCTTTTACGACCGGCGCTCTGGAATCTGAGGTCGCCGATGACCTTCGTCATCGACCTTCGACCTTAGTCATCGACCTTCGACCACAGAGAGGTCGACTGGATCTCCGGCCGCCGAATGAAGCCACGTTCCAGATGTTTCTCTTGGATAGAAAAGTTTAACTGGACTGCTTCACCTGGCGCACGCTCGCATGCATGCGCACACACACACACACACACACACACACACACACACACACACGCATGCACACACACACACACACAGATGTGTGCACACAAACAGAAATGCACACATATACAGTACACACACCCAGACACACACACACACGCACACACACACACACACAGATGTGTGCACACAAACAGAAATGCACACATATACAGTACACACACCCAGACACACACACACACACACCCAGACACACACACACACACACAAACACATAGATGTGTGCGCAAAAACAGACATGCACACTCCAACCCCCCCCAACACCACACACACACACACACACACACACACACAGACCCAGCAGCGTCTCTTCCCCCGGCAGTAGCAGGGAGCTGGGACCCGAGCTCGGCCCCTCGCCGTCCTAATGCGATTCTAAGACGTGCCGTCTGGCGCTTTGTAGTAAAATCCCACTTAGTGGTCACGGCAGCGGGGGGGCCTCGACCCAGCGGCCCTCGGCTCGCCAGAGAGCCCGGGCGCGCTTGTTTACCGCGGCCACGGAGTCTGGCAACCCGAGAAGCCCCTGTCGACCCCCCCCAACCCCCCTCCCACCCCAACTCCGCCTCCAGCAGTCTGTAGAAAGAGAGAGGACCGTAGGAGCAGCGGCCAGGTAGGGGCGAACGAGAAAGATATGCGAGGAGAGGGGGGAAAAAAAGACGAGTCGGGGGGGAAAAAATGACAGCGCGGCGATTATAAACTAATGAAATCTGACAAGGAGGAAATTACAGCTACCAGAGGAGCAGTCGGCTCCAACCATCCCCAGCTCCTTATAAGGCCGGACCTGCACAACTCATAAACTCTCCAGCACGCTCCAAACCTGGCAACCGCTGGCCTCCAAACCTGGCAACCGCAGGCCTACCCTCTCCCCCACCCCCCCCCCCCCCCAACTCCCTCCCCCTCCTCTGTCGTCTACGCAGGTTCGTGATCATCCACCAGACGATCACCGGGACGCAACTTGCGTACGTGGGCGCGAGGCGGGATTGTAAAAAATGTGAAAGTGTGGCGGTTGAGAATATCCGGATTGTTTATGGGGGTACAGACGTCTTTTTTTCCGTGACCCCACCTACCGTAGGACCCCCACATGCTTTCAATTAACCACTGACCGAACAGCTGATTGCACTCCGCCGGTGCGGTGGAGAACTTATAGAACCTATTAGTGTGTAAAGCTCGTTAACCAGGTTCCGTACGGGACTGCAGACACAAACAGAACCTCCCCGACACGCGGTTCCACCCAAAGTCAACAGCAGACCTGAACACAAACGGAACTGGATCCCTACTCAACAGCCCCTCGCTTCTTCCTCTGAAATGTCACATATTTGAGGCGGCGCTGCATGATGGGAAAGTTGAATATTGAACTTCCATTAGACCACCCCCCCCACCCCCCCCCCCACGACCCCTGACTTCCTCCCAAAATATAATTTCGTTTAATCCTACTGTAAATGCCGTTGTATTTTCTGGACCCAGGAAGCCCAGTGTGGTCCAGAACACTGGTCCAGCATACAGCAGCACACGCTTGGGACACACACACACACACACACACACACACACACACACACACACACACACCAGCGAGGTAGGGAGGGAGAAAAGACAGGGAGGAGGAGTGGGAGAGAAAGAGAGGGGTGGTGGGGTGTGGGGTGAGACAGATACTGTAGTCAGACGATTCATGAAAAACTAGAGCAGAACGACGCTGATTGGCCAGTCAGTCAGCCAGTCAGTCAGTCAGCCAGTCAGTCAGTCAGTCAGTCAGCCAGTCAGTCAGTCAGTCAGTCAGTCAGTCAGTCAGCCAGTCAGTCAGTCAGTCAGTCAGTCAGTCAGTCAGTCACCCAGTCAGTCAGTCAGCCAGTCAGTCAGCCAGCCAGTCAGTCAGTCAGTCAGTCAGTCAGTCAGTCAGTCAGTCAGTCAGTCAGTCAGTCAGCCAGCCAGTCAGTCAGTCAGTCAGCCAGTCAGTCAGTCAGTAGTGTACCGTAGTAAACTTCTCGGCTGGATACTTCTCTCTCTAAAGCCAGACTTTAGGAGACTAAGAGAGAGAGAGAGAGAGACAGAAAGAGAGAGAGAGAGAGAGACAGAGAGAGAGAGAGAGAGAGGGAGAGAGAGAGAGACAGAGACAGAGACAGAGAGAGAAAGAGAGAGAGAGAGGTAGTTAGAGAGGGAGAGAGAGAGACAGAGAGAGGGAGAGAGAGAGACAGAGAGAGAGAGAGAGACAGAGAGAGAGAGAGAGAGTAGAAGGTGTAGAAGTGGGAGGCCCCAGAGCGCTAGCGGTAGCTCCAGTGCTGCTGTGCTGACTCGGCAGGATCTCAGCCCAGGAGGAATGTGGAGAGAAATGAGGTCGTCTCTGCTGCCTGATCAGACGGACCCAACACGACCCCCCCCAACACCACACTAACACACACACCCCCAACACCACACAGTAACACCCCCCCCCCAACACCACACTAACACACCCCCAACACCACACACTAACACACACCCCCCCAACACCACACACTAACACCCCCCCAACACCACACACTAACACCCCCCCAACACCACACACTAATACCCCCCCAACACCATCACAATATCTTAACACCCACCCCTCGAACACCATCTCAATACCTGAACACCCACCCCCCCACAGTACCAGGGGGATCTCTCCTGCAGAGCTGGTTGAGTACGGGGGAATTAAAGAGTTCTGCCCCCCCTCCAGATCTAAACACTGTAAACCACTCGCTAACCCTAACCCTAACCCTCACCCTCACCCTCACCCCCCTCCACACCTAAACACTGTAAACCACTCGGTAACCCTAACCCTAACCCTTACCCTAACCCTAACCCTAACCCTCCCCCTCCCCCTCCCCCTCACCCCCTCACCCTCACCCTCACCCTCACCCCCCTCCACACCTAAACACTGTAAACCACTCGGTAACCCTAACCCTAACCCTCACCCTCACCCTCACCCTAACCCTCACCCTAACCCTACTCCCTAACCCTCACCCTCACCCTAACCCTAACCCTACTCCCTAACCCTCACCCTCACCCCCCTCCACACCTAAACACTGTAAACCACTCACTAACCCTAACCCTCACCCTAACCCCCCTCCACACCTAAACACTGTAAACCACTTGCTAACCCTAACCCTCACCCTCACCCTCACCAAATATCCTGAGCTTTCTTACTGGTCTTAGTTAAATCACTATTAAAAAGCAGCAAGCCAAAGCAGGTCCCCTTCCAGTCCCCTCCCTATTCTTATCATGAGTGTGTGTGTGTGTGTGTGTGTGTGTGTGTGTGTGTGTGTGTGTGTGTGTGTGTGTGTGTGTGTCTGTGTATGTGTGTGTGTGACTGTGAAGTCCCAATCTCCTTCCCCATCACTGGGGTATGATCAACAACGCACCATCGACTTGGTCTCGACCGCTGTACCGTAAATAACACAAACGCCCAGTCTCCTGGGCTCAGGCCTGTCGCTCTGCTAGCCGCCATCTTGGTTTAACGTGGTGCTGGGAGGATGGGGGGGGTGGGAGGGAGGGAGGAGAGGGGGGTGGGGGAGGGGAGGAGGATGGGGGAGGAGAGGAGGAGGGCGGGGGGAGGATGGGGGAGGTCTGGGAGAGACTACATGCCCGGACAGGTACAGCACACAAGGTTTACACACCGAAAAGTGATTCTTTTTTAAAGAGAGCCGTGTTAGAAGCAGCCAAGTCGAATGGTATAATATTATTACCCTGAACCACCCCCTCCCAACACCACACTAACACCCCCCCAACACCACACACTAACACCCCCCCAACACCACACTAACAACCCCCCAACACTACACACTAACACCACACACTAACACCCCCCCAACACCACACACTAACACCCCCCCAGCACCACACACGAACACCCCCCCAACACCACACGCTAACACCACACACTAACACCCCCCCCAACACCACACACTAACACCCCCCCCCAACACCACACACCAACACCCCCCCAACACCACACACCAACACCCCCCCCAACACCACACACTAACACCACACACTAACACCACACACTAACACCCCCCCAACACCACACACCAACACCCCCCCAACACCACACACTAACACCACACGCTAACACCACACACTAACACCCCCCCAACACCACACACTAACACCACACACTAACACCACACACTAACACCCCCCCAACACCACACACTAACACCCCCCAACACCACACCCCAACACCACACACTAACACCCCCCAACACCACACTAACACCCCCCCAACACCACACACTAACACCCCCCCAACACCACACACTAACACCACACGCTAACACCACACACCAACACCCCCCCAACACCCCACACTAACACCCCCCAACACCACACACTAACACCACACACTAACACCACACACTAACACCCCCCCAACACCACACACTAACACCACACGCTAACACCACACACCAACACCCCCCCAACACCACACACCAACACCCCCCCAACACCACCCACTAACACCACACACTAACACCCCCCCAACACCACACACTAACATCACACACTAACACTACACACTAACACCACACACTAACACCCCCCCAACACCACACACTAACACCACACACTAACACCCCCCCAACACCACACACTAACACACCCCTCTACAACACCACACACTATCACCACACACTAACGCACCCCTCTACAACACCACACACTAACACCCCCCCAACACCACACACTAACACCCCCCCAACACCACACACTAACACCCCCAACACCACACACTAACACCCCCCCAACACCACACACTAACACCCCCCCAACAGCGCTGCTGAGTCAGACAGGAATTCGTCTCGTCTTAGTCGTCCCGCATGTCTGCGTCAAGAGCAGGAAGTGCGGAGGTGCGCTCCTTATAAGGGCGCAGACAGGTCGGGCCGCCCCAACCCTGCTAGGGTCTGGGTAAAAGAACACCCCCCCCAAACGCGTCTCCAAAACACACACAAACATGACTCATTACCCATCATGCACCACCAGCACACATGACGATTCCACGCATGACGACAACGGAACAACGAGGGCGTGAGGGACGAAAAAAACAGATTTTTAAAACAAAACTTCCCAGATCAACTCACCTACTCTGAAGTTGGGCGCCGTCAGCGTGTCGGTGGCGTGGCCGTTCTCGCTGATGATGGTGGTCGTGTTGCCCAGCTCGCAGTTGTTCTGGCAATGGCCGCCCACGCAGGTGACCTTGCAGATGGTGGGCGTGAAGACCACCTTGATCCGGCCCGTGTGGTTCCCTGTCAGGGAGGGGGGCGCCCCGCAGCATAGGAGGAGGAGGAGGGAGGCGGAGGAGGGGAAGGAGAGTCTGGTGAGTGTCATCATATCCGCGGGGGGCTCGTAAAACACCTCTGCTCTGTTCCCCGTCCAAAAAAACGAGGCTGGGGCCGGGGGGGGGGGGGGTCCGCTCGAAACGACAACACGGGGCAGCTGTACGCTTCAGATCCTCACGAAATATTCCCTGTTGTTTCACTCTTTCCCTAAACTCTCTCTCTCTCTCTCTCTCTCTCTTCCACTGCTCCTTAATCCAGTGGCGTCTGTGTAACACGAGGAGGGAGAGTGAAAAAACAGTGGGAGAGAGAGAGAGAGAGGGGGAGAGAGAGAGAGAGAGAGAGGGAGAGAGAGAGAGAGAGAGAGAGAGGGAGAGCTCGGCAAACAAACCTCTGGGACGCTCTCCAATTCCTCATCGCAAGTCGGGGTTGTGCGTGAGGTGGGTATTGGCAGATCACAAAGCCACACTTCATCCCCCCGAACGGACAAGAGTGGGCATGACAATCTGGCCTCTGCCTTGCCCTCCTCCACTCTCCTCCCAACCTCTCTCTCTTTCTCTCTTTCTTTCTTTGGCACCTCCATCAGAAAAAAATTCCCAGAATGCTTTATTGTTTGTCCTCCTGAGATCACCTCTCTCCTTCTCCCTCCCTCTCTCTCTCTCTCTCTCTCACCTCTCTCTCTCTCTCTGTCTCTCTCTCACCTCTCTCTCTCTCTCTCCCTCTCTCTCTCTCTCTCCCCCCTCTCTCTCTCTCTCTCTCTCCCCCTCCCTGTCTGTCTCTCTCTCTCTCTCTCCCTCTCTCTCCCCCTCTCTCTCTCTCTCTCTCTGGACGAAGTCACAGCTGCTCACACTTTAACCGCAGAGGAGACAGAGTGGGAGGGAGAGAGAGAGTAAGGGAGAGAACTCAATGAAAAAGAGGAAGAGTGCAGACCACAAACATCTGCCCCATCCCAGACATCTGCCCCAGGACCACCCCATCCCAGACATCTGCCCCTGGGCCACCCCATCCCAGACATCTGCCCCAGATCCACCCCATCCCAGACATCTACCCCAGATCCACCCCATCCCAGACATCTGCCCCAGGGCCACCCCATCCCAGACATCTGCCCCAGATCCACCCCATCCCAGACATCTGCCCCAGATCCACCCCATCCCAGACATCTGCCCCAGGGCCACCCCATCCCAGACATCTGCCCCAGATCCACCCCATCCTAGACATCTGCCCCAGATCCACCCCATCCCAGACATCTGCCCCAGATCCACCCCATCCCAGACATCTGCCCCAAATCCACCCCATCCCAGACATCTGCCCCAGATCCACCCCATCCCAAACTATCCTCCTCCAGCCCGTCTCTTTAGTTTTCTCTGCCTCCAGACTCTCACCCGTTGACTCCTCTCTCTCTCTCTCTCTCTCTCTCTCTCTCTCTCTCCCTCTCTCCCTCTCTCTCTCTCCCTCTCTCTCCCTCTCACTCTCTCTCCCTCTCACTCTCTCTCCCTCTCACTCTCTCTCTCTCCCTCCCTCTCTCTCTCACTCTCTCTCTCTCCCTCTCTCTCTCTCTCTCTCTCTCTCTCCCATTGCTTCTCCTCTCCTATGTCTCTACACTCAATGCTTCTCAACCCCCCCCCCCCGACCCCAGACTCCTCCTCCTCCTCCTGCGTCGGTCAGCTGTTCACCCCAGACAGAGGGGAGACTCAGGGAGCGCGGCCAGCCGTAGACAGACGTCTGTTTTCTTCCCCGGAGGAGCAGGCGAAGCCACTGGATTACAGGCTGTTCCACTGCCTAAATATTTACTAGAAGGTGCAAAAAGATCTTGATTAAAGGGGGAACTAATGTGATGTAGTAGCGGTTAAAAACCAAAAGCTAACAGACAGTTGGGGTTTGAACGCCGCGAGTGAAGTACTGTATATTACACATCCAGTATTTCCAAAAACAAGTTTCGAGAGTCTGAGAAGAACCCATGTCTTCAGAAGCCAGACCGTTTCCACGCTAGGGTGTAATAGACGGGGGCTCGGTTCTGATTTAACAACCCGCACCTTTAGAACCCCCGAAGGAACGTCTGGCTCCGCTCGTCTCCTGGCGGGGGGCTACACACACAAACCGTCAAGCGCTCCATCAAAACCCGGG
Source organism: Borostomias antarcticus (assembly GCF_949987555.1). NCBI lineage: Eukaryota > Metazoa > Chordata > Actinopteri > Stomiiformes > Stomiidae > Borostomias > Borostomias antarcticus. Next base: position 4,431,268 of record NC_140267.1, on the reverse strand, counting down.
CCCTGCTCTCCGCTGACAACGCCGGCATTCTTCACCTCCGTTCCCCGTCGCTCGCGTGTCACGCTGGGGGGCTTAGCCTGTCTGAGAGACCGGGGGGCCGCTGACGAGCTCACGGAGACCCCCGCCAGAGAAATGTCACTTTCTAGACGTCACCTTCCACGTCATTCGGACTAGCTCTCCCCCTTGCGCCAGAACCTTGGCTTTCGCCACTCGCGTAGCCGGGTTTCAACTCTGTCACCTCGTTTCAACGTGCCCCCCCCAAAAAACGTGCTTCTCCTCTCTGGGCTGGGGGAGAGCATTTTCCCGTTGGTGTTTTTGTGTCCCTGCGTATTTAAACCTGAGTTTATATCAGATTTATTTGGTGCTCTCCTAGTATTCTGGGGGGGTCCTTTAGTGTCCATAAGTTCTCAGTCTATTAGGATTGTTACACCAACAAAACCATTGACCCACGATAGAGAAATGGCTGGTAGCTCCGCCCTTAGCGCCGCCTCCGCCCCTAGCTCCGCCACTAGCCGAGCGCCATGCTCAACACCACCCAACACTACCCTGGTGGAACCCAGCGAAACATGGAGGAGCTGCTAAAACTCTCTCCTCAGAGGAGCTGACAGTCCCTCCAAGAGGGGCGTCCCTATTGGCGCAACTGTAAGCGTGTCCTCCTCCTCGAACGTGGGTTCGAATCCCGCCCTGGGCGAGCCTTTAACACGGTCTGGACTGTTGAACACGACGCAGACGGACAGCTCTCCCCCCCCGAGCCCCATGTTCAACACGGCCCTCGACGACCCTGACAGACTCCCCGGCCTCACAAGTGATACAACACATCCGCCTGCTACAACCCTCCCAAATCCCCCGGCCTCTTTGATCTCGTCCTCCTTCTGTCTCCCAGAAGTGTCCCTGGGTTCCTCACACAGGAACGCAGACCGTTCCATGGACCATATGGAGAGGGAAGATTGAACGCAGACGTCGGGGTCCGCTAGCGACGCTAGCTAGGAGAGGGCAGGGGTCAGACAAGCAGCAGAGGAGGTCAGGGGAGGGGGGGAAGACATGAGAGGTGTAGACAGACACAAGTGTTGTGTCTTCTGTCGTGGGCTTTTGCAGAAGATCTCGAGGGGCGTTCGGTGGAAGCTTTGAGGGAGCACAGAAGCAGGAGCAGCTTTGGGAGGCCGGGCGTTTCCAGACCACGGCTCCAAGCTCTGCGGCGCTGCGAGTGGGAGAGAGAGTTTGAGTCTGAGTAGGAGAGAGAGTCTGAGTCTGAGTGGGAGAGAGAGCCTGAGTCTGAGTGGGAGAGAGAGTCTGAGTCTGAGTGGGAGAGAGAGTCTGAGTCTGAGTGGGAGAGAGAGCCTGAGTCTGAGTGGGAGAGAGAGTTTGAGTCTGAGTGGGAGAGAGAGCCTGAGTCTGAGTGGGAGAGAGAGCCTGAGTCTGAGTGGGAGAGAGAGTCTGAGTCTGAGTGGGAGAGAGAGCCTGAGTCTGAGTGGGAGAGAGAGTCTGAGTCTGAGTGAGAGAGAGAGTCTGAGTGGGAGAGAGAGCCTGAGTCTGAGTGGGAGAGAGAGTCTGAGTCTGAGTGGGAGAGAGAGTTTGAGTCTGAGTGGGAGAGAGAGCCTGAGTCTGAATGGGAGAGAGAGCCTGAGTCTGAGTGGGAGAGAGAGTCTGAGTGGGAGAGAGAGTCTGAGTGGGAGAGAGAGCCTGAGTCTGAGTGGGAGAGAGAGCCTGAGTCTGAGTGGGAGAGAGAGTCTGAGTGGGAGAGAGAGCCTGGGTCTGAATGGGAGAGAGAGTCTGAGTGGGAGAGAGAGCCTGAGTCTGAGTGGGAGAGAGAGTCTGAGTGGGAGAGAGAGTCTGAGTCTGAGTGGGAGAGAGAGTTTGAGTCTGAGTGGGAGAGAGAGCCTGAGTCTGAGTGGGAGAGAGAGTGAGTGGGAGAGAGAGTCTGAGTGGGAGAGAGAGTCTGAGTGGGAGAGAGAGTCTGAGTGGGAGAGAGAGTCTGAGTGGGAGAGAGAGTTTGAGTCTGAGTGGGAGAGAGAGTGTGAGTGGGAGAGAGAGTCTGAGTCTGAGTGGGAGAGAGTGTGAGTGGGAGAGAGAGTCTGAGTCTGAGTGGGAGAGAGAGTGAGTGGGAGAGAGAGTCTGAGTCTGAGTGGGAGAGAGAGTCTGAGTCTGAGTGGGAGAGAGAGTTTGAGTCTGAGTGGGAGAGAGAGTCTGAGTGGGAGAGAGAGCCTGAGTCTGAGTGGGAGAGAGAGTCTGAGTGGGAGAGAGAGTCTGAGTCTGAGTGGGAGAGAGAGTCTAAGTGGGAGAGAGAGCCTGAGTCTGAGTGGGAGAGAGAGTCTGAGTGGGAGAGAGAGTCTGAGTGGGAGAGAGAGTCTGAGTGGGAGAGAGAGCCTGAGTCTGAATGGGAGAGAGAGTCTAAGTGGGAGAGAGAGTCTGAGTCTGAGTGGGAGAGAGAGTCTAAGTGGGAGAGAGAGCCTGAGTCTGAGTGGGAGAGAGAGTCTGAGTGGGAGAGAGAGTCTGAGTGGGAGAGAGAGTCTGAGTGGGAGAGAGAGCCTGAGTCTGAATGGGAGAGAAAGTCTGAGTGGGAGAGAGAGTCTGAGTCTGAGTGGGAGAGAGAGTCTGAGTGGGAGAGAGAGTCTGAGTCTGAGTGGGAGAGAGAGCCTGAGTCTGAGTGGGAGAGAGAGCCTGAGTGGGAGAGAGAGTCTGAGTCTGAGTGGGAGAGAGAGTCTGAGTCTGAGTGGGAGAGAGAGCCTGAGTCTGAGTGGGAGAGAGAGTCTGAGTGGGAGAGAGAGCCTGAGTCTGAATGGGAGAGAGAGTCTGAGTCTGAGTGGGAGAGAGAGCCTGAGTCTGAGTGGGAGAGAGAGTCTGAGTGGGAGAGAGAGTCTGAGTCTGAGTGGGAGAGAGAGTCTGAGTGGGAGAGAGAGTCTGAGTGGGAGAGAGAGTCTGAGTGGGAGAGAGAGCCTGAGTCTGAGTGGGAGAGAGAGTCTGAGTCTGAGTGGGAGAGAGAGTCTGAGTCTGAGCGGGAGAGAGTTTGAGTCTGAGTGGGAGAGAGAGTGAGTGGGAGAGAGAGCCTGAGTCTGAATGGGAGAGAGAGTCTGAAGGACGCCTGAGGAGGGAGAATGACTTTCCCAGACGCCGCCGCCGCAGCTGCTGACAGGCCGTCTGTCGCGTGGGACGGGGCTGACAGGAAGTGGGCTGCGCTCTGACAGGAAGTGGGCTGCGCTCTGACAGGAAGGGGGCTGCGCTCCCGCAATTCAGGAGCACAAACATTCTCCAGCCCCCCCCCGCCTCCCCCTCCCCCGTCTCTCTGTCTGTCTGCCCGCTTCCAGCGAGCGCGGTGGCGAGCGCAGCGACCGCACGCTGGGTTAAAACCAACAGTGACGTCCCCGGGAGTTTAGCCAGGGAGGGGGGGGGTGTGGAGGTGGGGGAGGAGGTCTGGGGGGGGGGTGGAGGTGGAGGGGGGTTGGCAGAGGCACGGCTCTCCACTGGAAGTGTTTCACAAGACAAAGAACCTCTTTCGTCGACGGCAGGTGCCTTCCATTTTAAAACCCTGTCTACCTTTCTGTCGCGTCCTTCCCCTCTTGTCGCTCTCTCCCCTCTCTCCCTGCCTGGGCATGTCTGGACATGTCCCTCCTGGCTCCCTATTGGTGTTAGATCAACGTGGTCCGGAGGTTATTTGTAGGCTTGGGTGTCTGTGGCCGGGCTGGGGGGGTCCAGACTGTAGTTAGAGGTCAGGTCTGGGGGGGGGGCTTCTCCAGACTGTAGTTGGCTATTAGGTCTGTGTGTGTGTGGGGGGGGGAGATTTATCCAGACTGTAGACTGTAGCAGGGAAGGAGGGAGGAAGGGAGGGAGGAAGGAAGGGAGGGAGGGAGGGGGGATCGTCTGGAAGAGGAGGATACATGCATCGCTGCTCCCTCAAGACCCACTCAGACTATTGTGTCTGCAGAGTCTCCATTAACAGCCAATCAGACGCTGTCTCCTCACACTGAAACAGCCAATCAGAGGCTGCCTCCTCACACTGAAACAGCCAATCAGACGCTGTCTCCTCACACTGAAACAGCCAATCAGACGCTGCCTCCTCACACTGAAACAGAGCCAATCAGGCTGCGTTCCGAATCGCATACTACCCTACTATATAGTATGCCAAAACAGGATTTAGTATGTCCCAATACATACAGTAGTATGCCACATGCAGTATGGCAAAAATACCAGGATGTCCTACTACATCCGGTCGTATTTCGCAGTATGCAAGCCAGCAGGCTTTTCTGGCTATTCTGACCCACAATCCTGTGCGCAGCGGAAATGTGCGTCACATGTGCGAGTCGTGACGGCTGTAGACGAATGTCGCGTTATGGACGGCGACGGATGTGGGCTAATTTCAGGGCGCGATGTTATGACAAGGTAGTACGTCCCAATTGGATGCCTACTGCTTGCAAAGTACGTACTTTCTAAGGGCAGCTGTAGTAGGTACTGGTAGTAAGAAGTAGAAGTATGCGATTCGGAACGCAGCCTCACATTCTAGTCGGCCAGGATGGAGGAAAATATTTATGTAGGGAGACGAGTACAGGGGAAGTCTAGAACTCGATCGAAAAACATTCTTGTCGTTTGCCGACGGGGTGTATTATCACACACCTGGTTTGACTCCATACGTCGTATCACGTGTGTAACTACCGTATAAATGCGCACGATGAAAAAGGAAGCGATACATTGCAACCCCGTCCAAAACAACACAGGTCTAGCCAGCGGGTTCACACTATTCATGATTCATGAGTTTCAAAAGCCATTAAACCATTATGTTCCTCTGTAAACTGCAAATGGAGGATAGCCTTGTATGTCTTCCCTGGCTAGCTAGCGGTGGAGCCCTGAACTCGGACGAGATAGCAGGTATTCGGCCGTTACGCCGATAAAGATGATTTTTTTCTCGTTCATTTTTGTCTGTGGGGCATTTGTTCCATCAGTTGAGGGGGAAGAAACCTAGACAACACAGTTTAATGCCTCTCTCTCTCTCCTTCTCTCTCTCTCTCATTTCATTCTCTCTCTCTTTCCTACTCCTTGCCTGTATCTGAAATTGCCCTGGGAAAATGAGGCTAATAACTCATTTTAGACAGCAGCGAGCAGCAGGCAACGCTTAAGTCTTTATGCCATTAAAGTTACCGCTGGGGCTGCAGTTTGAACAAACCCAGTCGCTGCCCGACCCTCCACATTCCCTACAGCCTTACAGCATTAGAGCATGTGTGTGTGTGTGTGTGTGTGTGTGTGTGTGTGTGTGTGTGCGCGCCAGCATTTTTTGTGCCCACAAGGTACAATTACTGCCTTTCTTTTATCCATCCTAACAGAACAATTGGAAGAAAAAAGATAATGTAAACACGCGACGTAAAAATCTCCCTGGCGGTGGCCGACAACTAGTGTGACAGGACGCTCGTGTGGGGGCCCCGCCCGTATTTTTTCATGTTTATCTTTCTGTTGCCATGGTACCACCTCAGCTACAATGACTGATCTGGCGTCATCATTCAAGCTTTGTTGAAATGGACTTTTATTCTCACAAACTAAACGCCTATAATGTAAAAATCGGAGTGCCCTATCGCTAATGTGATTGGCAAAACACCTGGGCATGATTGGGGGAGGTGACCACGGCAGAAGGTAATTGGACAAATATGGTTAACGGGGGTGGGACTAAGGGAAAAGTGAGGGGGAGAGTGCTGCATGAGTTGTGGGGGAGAGTTGAATAAAATGTATTTAGAAAAAGAGAGGGATGAAGGGAGAGAGAGAGGGTGTCATCCCGTCATGGAGCTATAGAAATGTCCACGCCCACCCTTCCTAGGGTGTGCTGGCCCTCCTATACCCCCGTGTCCCCCAACCTTCTCCCCCCCTGACGCCAGCACAGCCCTGCCTGGGAGGCCTCAGGAATCTTTCAATTAATTTGTGAAATAACATATTCAATGTATTTGGGGTGAGCCACGGTCTGGTGGCTAGCAATGTATTGGCAGACGGACAAAATCCTCCCATAGTAAATATACACGCTGATGTGGGTGAGTTGAAATGACTGATTCTCTGCCTCCCATGACAATCTTGTTTGGCGACGATTAGCGACATGCTACTGTTTACAACATGACCAGGGCTGTAGTCCCCATGGAGGGGGCTGTGTCATGACCAGGGTTGTACTCACCATGTAGGGGGCCGTGCCCCACCGTCAGGGGGATGGGCCGGTCGGGCTGGTGCTGGGGGTGTGTGTGGTGTGTGTGGTAGTACTTGGGCTTCAGGACGAACTGCTGGCTCTGGCCCGGGTGCATCGCCATAGGCCGTATCCTGGAAGGGTCGAAGGTCACAATTAAAATACATAGCAATGTATTTGTAGTACACAGCACATGGTAATGCTAAAATAAGAGATCATATTACTGCCTCTTAGTATCACACTATTACTAAATCTGTTTACAATGGCACACTGGGGTCTTCTACATACTGAGGATTCAACTTTGACCTCCATGAGCCCCGCCCAATGCCCCACCCCCTCTCTCCAGAGCTCCCGGCCCCATCATGTCTCCCCACTGAGCAATGACACGTCTAAAAGACATATTTTAGATCGTCTTTTTCGGACGTCCAAAAGACATCCAATTAGGAGCCAGAATGAAGGTTTTTTAAGACGTTTAGATATTGAACCTGTTCTGCACGTCCACAGACGTCTTAGAGGGGTCCAAGCCAGACGTTCGAATATCGAGGTGTCCAGCAGACGTACAAATGGGGTTCTGGACCGACGGACGTTATTAAGACATGATCTGAACGCCACGTATACACCACGGACACTTTCTCAACAATATCAGACTCCTTCCTCAACTATATCGACCTTCCAAAGAGTCTAAAGAACAAACCGGAGCTCCGCACCAGATTCATTACATAAAAGCACTAAATCAAATACCGAGCAACAACGTTCCTGGACCCGATGGCGTCCCAGCTGAATTCTTTAAACACTTCTGGAAAACAACTGTTGTTTATCAGAGCAACTATAAAAACAAGGCAAATAAAACATTAAACATGTCGTCCCCCACCCCTGATGCATGTTCCTTTGAGGAATTGGGAAAGTGGAAATGTGATATTTAAGTCTAAAAGGTTGGTTTATCAATACCTTTGACTTTGATTTTGGACTGCGAACAACCCGCCACGGCGCCCCCTAACCATGAATTATAAAAGTTTCAAAGCTAATATGCGCAAAATATGTATTTGTTTTTCAGAATGATGCTTTCTGTAGAAATGACCTTCGTGGAGGTGAGGGCAATCCACTACCTCCGCACCGGTCATTCAAATAGCGAGTTCCTTATCCCTTACTTATATATATATATATATTTATATATATATTTTAAGCGATGAACCAGATCACCTACACTAGACGTCTGAGGAAACCCAGACACATCCTCATCAGATGTGTGTGTGTGTGTGTGTGTGTGTGTGTGTGTGTGTGTGTGTGTGTGTGCGTGCGTGCGTGAGCGGCGCTATTTAGGGCCTGCTCTGGCGAGCAGCCTTACTACATGTATTTCTGGCCGGCGCTGCTCATCCCAGCTGGGGGAGGGCCTAGAAAAGATGGCCTAGAAAGCGCCCCCTCAACCCGGGATAGCGCACAGCACCTGTCGGCTCATTCCACCTCCACGGTCCAAATAAAAATAAACAATCATCGAAGAATTCACCGATAAAAGACAGACGTGGACGCCATCGTCGGATTCGATGGACAATCAAGAAGAAGAAGAATGTGGCGTGTGTGTGGCCAAGATGAGCGGACAGCCCTGTGGCCCGGTGGCCGAGCCCAACCAAGCATGACATGAAACTGAAAGATGGGCAGAGGGAGAGAGAGATGGGGTGCCAAGGGGATGAGGATGATGGCAAGGAGTGTGTGTGTGTGTGTGTGTGTGTGTGTGTGTTGGATGGCATGAACTGAGAATGAAATGCAGCATAACCATCCAAAACTACTGCAACTCTCTCTCTTATTCTCTCTCTTCCTGTCTGTCTCTCTCCCTGTCTGTCTGTCTGCCTGTCTGTCTCCCTGTGTGTCTGTCTCTCTGTCTGTCTCCGTGCCTGTCCTGTCTGTCTGTCCTGTCTCTCTCCCTGTCTGTCTGCCTGTCTATCTGTCTCCCTCTCTCCTTGTCTGTCTATCTGTCTCCCTGTCTGTCTGTCTGTCTGTCTCTCTCCCTGTCTGTCTGTCTGTCTGTCTGTCTATCTGTCTCCCTGTCTGTCTGTCTCCCTGTCTGTCTCTCTCCCTGTCTGTCTGTCTGTCTCTCTCCCCGTCTGTCTGTCTGTCTGTCTGTCTCCCTGTCTGTCTGTCTCCCTCTCTCCCCGTCTGTCTGTCTGTCTGTCTGTCTCCCTGTCCGTCTGTCTGTCTCCCTGTCTGTCTGTCTGTCTGTCTGTCTCCCTGTCTGCTCCGCAGCCCTCAGACCAGATCCAATGTGACTTGTTTAAACGAGGGGAAGAAAGAATAAGGAATCTGTCATGTGGTGCTGAGCCAAGGCGAGGCTAGTTTATTTGTATAGCACATTTCAGCAACAAGGCAATTCAAAGTGCTTTACATAAGACATTAAATGCATCAAGACAAAGTGCAAGAAACACATTATTAAAGGACATTTAAAACAAAAGGCAGTAAAAATTGAATACCAGAATAAAAGTTACAGTGCAGTAATGGATAATTATTTGATTTAGTAAAAAGCAGCAGCAAAAAGAAAAGTCTTCAGTCCTGATTTACGAGATCTGAGAGTTGCAGCAAAACCTGCAGTTTTCTGGAAGTATGTTCCAGATATGTGGAGCGTAAAAACTGAACGCTGCTTCTCCATGTTTTGTTTTAACTCTGGGGACAGAAAGCAGGCCTGTGCCAGACGACCTGAGAGGCCTGGATGGTTCATAACGTAGAGATACAAATGCACAAAAGGGGGGTGGGCTCTGAGATCCCAACCCTGCCCCTACATTGACAGATAAGAGTTCCTGTAAAGCAATATAAACGATGAGACCATCAAGACTATGAAGAACATACTGTACTAAACATGTTCTCTAATCTCTATTTGGCTCTAATTTAGGTCTACAGATGAGACCGTGGCAACGCTAGCCAGCTAATGTTAGTTAGCGTCAGTAGCTACCGTAGCTAGCTAGCCAGCCCTCTCTCAAAGTCAAACTTTGAGAAATGTAGCAAGCTAAATTGAGACAGCTATCAAATAGACATTAAAACGGTGCCTAACACACAACGAACACCCGGCAACACCAGAGGAGTGTTCCTGATTGGGTGGAACATTTGGCTACAACAGAGGAGTGTTCCTGATTGGGTGGAACATTTGGCTACAACAGAGGAGTGTTCCTGATTGGGTGGAACATTTGGCTACAACAGAGGAGTGTTCCTGATTGGCTGGAACATTTGGCTACAACAGAGGAGTGTTTTTGATTGGGTGGAACATTTGGCTACACCAGAGGAGTGTTTTTGATTGGGTGGAACATTTGGCTACAACAGAGGAGTGTTTTAGACAAACCTGTACCCCATATATTCCTCAGTGTTACTAAGTAGAACATGACAGTTTACTCAGAAAGTAATCTGAGACTGTAAAAGGAAGCCTGGTTTGTTTCAATGGCTCTAAGCATAATTCCCCTTTCTATACTAACCTAAACCGGTCACAACGACACGGTTCTTGACCAGGGCTGAGTTTCCCAGAGGCATCGTAGCGCTACGTTCATCGTAGATGAACGCCATAGCTTACGATGAACGTAGCGCTGCGATGCCTCTGGGAAATTCAGCCCTGATGGGTAATAGTGGAGGTTTTTCTTTGTATTTCATCTGTAGTTCCTCTGTATTTACCTACGTATTACCCAAATATAACGACAAATTACCATATATTTACCACGTAAACACTTGGCAATTAGGGGAGTGTAAAAGGAAGGGTTGCCTACCAGAAGTATGCAGGAGAACAATACAGTGATGGCTTTCAGCGAGCGCGCTAATAAATACCGCACGGCATCATGGGACATTTCAAATGACGGAGACCTGTACTTTAAACTCCAGCTGGTCCCACTGTTCTCTTTACTTCACACACTCCTCCTTTTCATCTCCTCCCCCCTCCTCCCCTCCCCAGGACCTCTCGCACAGGGCTACGGGAAACCGGCGGTCGAGCCTTTCATTTTGGGATATGGGGGGTGGCAGACAAGAGATTCTCATGTGCCCACTTTCACGCTCCGCACAAAATGTCCCCCTCCAACAGACCGAGGGCCGCTGGACTTCGCCAGCCAAGCGAATCCCTTTTTATGCATCGATTAAACCGACTGTGAAGAGAGTCACAACACAGCAACATTTGGGTTTCCTGGCCGCCAGACCGTGGCGGTTTTTAAACAAAGCCCTTGTCTGTGGCGGGCCAGGCTGGCGTGGAGACGCAGCGCATAGCTGGGAGTCGTTTGCCCGAGTTCTGTAGGTCGCTGTTTATTTTTTGGTCTAACGTTGGGCGACTCAAGAATGACATAGTATGATCAGTAGGTGCAAAAAAACATTCGCGATTTCCATACTGCTACAAAATATACACATATTATGCGATGTACTGTATGTTTTCATGTACGTCAGACAAAAGGAGAGATGGACAAGTGAGAGGGACTGTTTTTTTTTGGGGGGGGGGGGCAGGGGGGCACATTTCACAAACATCCTCAGTTCTCTCTCTCTGTCTCTCTCTCTCTGTGTCCCTGTCTCTCTCTCTGTCTCTCTCTCTCTCTGTGTCCCTGTCTCTCTTTCCAGATGCCCTGCAGTGATGTAATCGGCAGATTCTGCCATGCGGACATACCAGCCTGATGTAAGGCGTTAGAACCAGGGAGAAACACACCTCGGCGCTCCCAGAGCTCCCAGCGCAAACACTGACAGAAGAACCGGCACTTTACTGGACAAAAACATCACCAAACCAACCTTCTAGTAGTTTCTTTTGTCACTCAGAACTTGGCCAGAAGAGTATTTTTTTAGGTTCACGTTGTTGACAGGGTCCCTCGTCAAAGTATCTTGATACAGTTGCGACCCAAGAACCAGAAGGGCCAAGACTTTCTCATTATTCACCCCCACAGAATCCAAAGTTATTCAACTTTATTGCTCCATAAACAAAGGCCACTTTCTCTCCCTTGACTGAGTACTGGGAGCTCGTTGAAGATCTTCCAAATGCTCTTAAACTGGTCCGTTCAATGTTGGGGGGAAAAAGCTCTCATCCAAACCACCTCCAACATGGCAACGAGCTTCACAGAGACACACTGAGGTGATTCATTTTGACAATTAACTTAGAATTGGTTTCAGATTGCAAGTGAAAAGGATTGCACCCTGTACCAGGTCCCCACAGCTAATATTGACTTATTGAGCATTTTTTATATCGATATTTGATATTTATGGTCAAGCTTGATTAAATGAATCTGCGTAGGAGGCAAAGACAAGAAAAAAACACACAAAAGAACAGTGTATCCAGTAATATTACTGCTTATAAGGCTACTGTAGCTGTTAATATTAGATATTTGAACCGTACCGTACCACCCACTAAATCTGGTTTGTGCTCTAGTCCAGGTGTAGAGGTTCTGTTGTATCGTTCCTCATTTACAAGACCGTAACTCACTTAGAGCTGGCTATCCACACTGAGGAACGAGAAGAAAAGCAACTGTGAAAACAGAGAACATATTAAAAAGGGAGGAATGTTTTTACAATCAAACCCTCTTGAATAAAATGTCTACCGAAGGCCTTCAACGGAGAGCTACTGTACTTGTAAAAGTTCCCCGTGAACTCATTAACCAATACCGCGGGGCGCAGGTTCACCTCTGGCCTCGAGATGATATTAAACACTACGGCGCTAAAAAGGCGTAAACAAATCAATTTGTTTCAACAAATGATTTTCCCGTCGGGGGAAAAGCAAGGGGGCGGATGGGCGGCTGCCATTTTCCTTCCCTGCTAACTTCTAGTGATGTGGTTTTCCTGCGCATGAGGATTCTGAGGCGTGAGGAATGCTAGTCTGGAACGCGAAGCCGGCCAGTTGGCAGGAGGCGGACATCTTGCAGACAACATCCATCACGGCGGATATTTGTCATGTTAGACGCCTGATTGAGGGCACTGAGTTTTAGCGACCTCTCTGACTCCCTCGCTCCTAGCTGTGACGGGTGATACTCGTCTCTTCCCCCCTCTTCCTCATCCCCCACTGTCTCTCCCTCCCTCTCTCCTCCCTCCCTTCCGGCTACACCAGCTACTGCGGCAGCATTACCGAGGCTGACCTCTCCCTGCGTTTCTACACTTCTCCTTGTATTTTTGTCTAGGGAAGAGGGGCAAGCCCTCCGATAAAAATAAAGTCCATCTGAATTTAACGGTCTCTATTCTGTTGGTCCAGCTGTCAGCGATGGCGGAGCGACCCCCGCCAACCCCCAACCTCTAATATTTAAACCCTGAACAGACTTCTGGGATGCGATGGCCCCTCAAGCTGGTTAGAGGCATATTTCACACCATTTTATCTCTCCAGATAAGCCGGTCACTGTATATATATACAGCAGTGCCGTTGACTGGTGGAGTTAATGCCAGAGCTTTGGTCTGTAGTCACATGGGACGTATTCTCTGAATTCTGATCATGCACTGTGACTTTATTAGAGATAAGCGGCTTATCCTCGCTTAGTTCCCGGGGACGGCGCACACACTGGCGAGATGGCGGGGGGGTCGGTAGAAAGGAGTCCAGAGGATTCTCCCGGGGTTTACAACAGCCAACATAATGAGTAATGAGCACTGGGTCCTCTTTTCAAAAACACATCAATTGTGGCGCTAAACGATGCGAATCCGCCACTGTGTGAGTAAGTCTCTCGTCAGGTTATCTGGGGCAGCGTGTCGACTGGAAAGCAATTTTCGTTCGGAGGGAATATCTCCTGTAGAATCCCTTTAAAAGGGGGAACTCAAATAAAAACAAGGGCATTTGTATCTAGATTCATTTGTCTTTGGGGAAAACCCACAAATTGGACGATTTGGTACCATCTGGGTGGGCAAATTCTAGATGTGATTTAAAAAAATTCCTATACATCCCTAGATTATGTTTTGATATGATCAGACCTTCGTACGCTGATCTATAGTCACCTTTCCGCACCTTCCCCCCTACCAGCCTCATTTTTGCGATTTTCCGGAGGTATTGTACGGTAGGTGCCGATGGTTACCGTACAGTAGCTCGGCGTAGGAAGGTCTGATCGACTCAGGGTTTGTCTCTACATGTTCGGTAGACTCAGGTGCATAAAAAAGCATCCGTGATCATGTCTCTATCAGAACCACACCCCGAGCTGTGAGCCAATCTTGCTAAGATGAGCAAAATATGGCAGAATACTTATTTTGAAAACTTTAGGAGGTGATAACCACTAATAAGATACCAAACCAAAAGGTCTATCATATCAAAACATAATCACTGTGTGTGTGTGTGCGTATGTAAATGTGTGTGTGTGCGTATGTAAATGTGTGTGTGCGTATGTAAACGTGTGACTACTGCACTGCATGTGTGTGTGTGTGTGTGCGCACTGTGTGATAGGTGTGAATATGCGCACTCATCACTCCCCGTTCTTCGAATAGAAAAGAGGGTACAAGGTTAAGGTTAGGGCTTATTAAAGGTTAAGGTTAGAGTTAGGGGCGTCTCTTTACCTCCTCTGCATCTAGCAGAGGTCAAAGGTGAGGGCCGGCCACTGCTAACTCTGCTAAATACCTGCCCACGCATGGCACAGCCAAGCCGCCAAGAAGGTCCTGACCACACAGACTGTCTGAGAGAGACACAAGCCCTGTGTTGTAGTGAATGTGTGCCTCTAGGAGCTGTGATACCCTCCTACTGCAAACATACCATGGGGAAGAGAGAGAGAGAGGAAGACAGAGAGAGAGAAGAGAGAGGGAGAGAGAGAGAAAGAGAGGAAGACGGAGAGAGAGAGAGAAGAGAGAGAGAGAGAAAAGCCCTGTGTTGTAGTGCATGTGTGCCTCTAGGAGCTGTGATACCCTCCTACTGCAAACATACCATGGGGAAGAGAGAGAGAAGAGAGAGAGAAAGGAAGACAGAGAGAGAGAGAAGAGAGAGAGAGAGAGAGAGAGAGGAAGACAGAGAGAGAGAGAAGAGAGAGAGAGGAAGACAGAGAGAGAGAGAGAAGAGAGAGAAGAGAGAGAGAAAGAGAGAAGAGAGAGAAAGGAAGACAGAGAGAGAGAAGAGAGAGAGAGAGGAAGACAGAGAGAGAGAGAGAAGAGAGAGAGAGAGAAAGGAAGACAGAGAGAGAGAGGAGAGAGAGAGAAAGGAAGACAGAGAGAGAGAGAGAAGAGAGAGAAGAGAGAGAGAGAGAGAGAGAAGAGAGAGAGAGAAGAGAGAGAGGAAGACAGAGAGAGAGAGAGGAAGACAGAGAGAGAGACAGAGGGAGAGAAGAGAGAGAGAAAGGAAGACAGAAAGAGAGAGACAGAGAGAGAGAGAGAGAGAGAGAGAAAGGAAGACAGAGAGAGAGAGAGAAGAGAGAGAAAGGAAGACAGAGAGAGAGAGAGAAGAGAGAGAAAGGAAGACAGAGAGAGAGACAGAGACAGAGACAGAGAGAGAGAAGAGAGAGAGACAGAGAGAGAGAAGAGAGAGAGACAGAGAGAGAGAGAGAGAGACAGAGACAGAGACAGAGAGAGAGAAGAGAGAGAGACAGAGAGAGAGAGAGAGAGAGACAGAGAGAGAGAGAGAGCCAGAGAGAGTGGTCACAGCCTGGCCATAGAACCAGGCCCTCACAGGCAGAACTGTACCCAGAGGCCAGGCTGTGATTTTCTTCATTTTATCATCAACAGAATCTCACTTCTTACAACACTGTGAGAAATACAACGATTTGAGAGAGACTTTCTCTGATAAAATAGATAATATATCTTCTGAGTTCTTTCATCTCCCTGATTCTCAGAAACTGTCAAACCTACAGTACGTATGTGGAGAGAAAATATGTTGACTGTTGTCACACATTAAGAGAAAAAGCTTCTCTAGCAAACATTTCTGAGTGACTACATCTGTCAAATATATGACCAGTCCCCCATGTTATTATATTATAAACTGAATTGTTGTTCGATGGTTTTGATTACACTGTTGATATGTGTATATTATTGTATGTTACTTTCTTGTTGTTTGTCAATGTTGATGATTTTCGGTGCTGCATTGGCAATGTGTTTTTTCACCTGTCATGCCAATAAAGTTTATTTGAATTTGAGAGAGAGAGAGAGAGAGAGGGAGAGAGTGAGAGAGAGAGAGAGAGAGAGATAGAAACCAGCTGCTCCTGTGTTTACATGACTGTCTCTGGAGTGAGCTGAATATGGGCCAGCGGAGAGCGTCTGCAGATTGCCGTTGACACAGTATATCTATCTAAGCTGGTCCGCTCTCTCTCCCTCCCTCCCTCTCTCTCTCCCCCCTTTCTCTCCCTCCCTGTCTGTCTCTTCATCACTCTCTCTCTTCATCTCTCCCTCCCTCCCTCTCTCCCTCCCTGTCTCTCCTTGCCCCTCTCTGTCTCTTTCCCTGTCTCTCTCTTTCTCTCTGACTCCCCGTCTCTCCTCGCCTCTCTCTCCCTGTCTCTCTCTCTGTCTCTCTTTCCCCGTCTCTCTCTTTCTCTCTGACTCCCTGTCTCTCCTCGCCTCTCTCTCTCCCTGTCTCTCTCTCTGTCTCCTTCCCTGATTCTCTCTCCCTCCCTTCCTTTCTCTCCGACTCCCTGTCTCTCCTCGCCTCTCTCCCCCTGTCTCTCTCCCTCTTTCTTTCTCTCTCTCTCTCCCTGTCTCTCTCTCTCACTTTCCCCCTCTTTCTTTTTTTCTTTCTCTCCCTGTCTCTCTCTCCGTGTCCCTGTCTCTCTCTGTATCCCCCCTCTCTCTCTCTCTCTCTCCCTCTCTCCCTCCCCCTCTCTCTCTCCCCCTCTCTCTGATCTTTGTTGTCCTGATCTCTTTGACAACATCTTCTATCCTGGCTCTGCTGTCTGCAGGTAGTTTGTTCTTAAAAGGTGCTTTCATACGTTGGTCACATGATCAGACCAAACACCAGGACACGCCCCCACACATTCACAGGTGTGGCTCACCGTCCGGGTCCAAAAAAGAGGCCATTCGCACCAGTAGGGTGAGGTCAACGCAAGGTCATCTCTTTGTTTTGACTGACAAAAATAAACAGTGATATAGAGTTGCTGTTTTGCGAGGCAGGCGTTTAAACGGTTCTCGCCACGGGGACCGCCAAACGAGAATGAAGACATCGCCAGAGCGTCGGGGGGTTCCACGCCGGGTGGTTCCACGTCAGGGGGTTCCATGCTGGGTGACGGGCCCGCGTAAAATGTTGCTAGCCCGTCAAATAAATACAACGCCGTCTGTCTACTGTTGCTAAGCTCCAAACTGGGCCAGTGAGAAAGCTAGAAGTCTGGCTAGAGCAGGATCACAGGAAAGAGTGTGTGTGTGTGTGTGTGTGTGTGTGTGTGTGTGTGTGTGAGAGAGAGAGAGAGGAGGGAGAGAGAGAGAGGAGGAGGGGGGGAGATTGAGTGAGAGAGAATGAGGGAAAGAGAGAAGATATAAACAGGAGATCTGATTTCAGTCTCGGTGAAGTATGTGGAGCGGCCGGGTGTGCTGGCTGGCGATGTCTGCGTAATCACGGCGCTCTTCTCCTCCTCCTCCTCCTCCTCCTCCTCCTCCTCCTCTTCCCCCTTCTCCTCCTCCTCCTCCTCTCTTACAGGGGAATGCTTACAAGAGCATGCTCAGTCTGAACTATCACAGAGGAGATCTTGCTTATTTCTGCGTAAACAGTTCGTTCTAGGCAGCGGCTCTGATTGGTAGCGTCGGTTTTCAGCGTTGTTCTAGCGACGCTTTTCGAGGAGAGAGGGGCAGTGTGTCATTCTCTCTCACCCCGAACCCTCATCCACTCCTCACCCTGAACCCTCATCCACTCCTCACCCTGAACCCTCATCCACTCCTCACCCTGAACCCTCATCCACTCCTCACCCTGAACCCTCATCCACCCACTCCTCATCCTCCTCACCCTGAACCCT
Organism: Borostomias antarcticus; assembly: GCF_949987555.1. Taxonomy (NCBI): domain Eukaryota; kingdom Metazoa; phylum Chordata; class Actinopteri; order Stomiiformes; family Stomiidae; genus Borostomias; species Borostomias antarcticus. The sequence continues at coordinate 4,414,312 of NC_140267.1, read as the reverse complement.
CATCCACTCCTCACCCTGAACCTCATCCACTCACTCCTCATCCTGAACCCTCATTCACCCACTCCTCATCCTGAACCCTCATCCACTCACTCCTCATCCTCCTCACCCTGAACCCTCATCCACTCCTCACCACTCCTCACCTTAAACACTCATCCACTCCTCACCCTAAACACTCATCCACCCACTCCTCATCCACTCTTCACCCTAAACCCTCATCCACCCACTCCTCATCCACTCCTCACCCTAAACCCTCATCCACCCACTCCTCATCCACCCCTCATCCACTCCTCACCCTGAATCCTCAAAAAAGCAGATGGGGAAATTGAGTGTAAATAAAAGCGCGTGGGACAGATATATTAGTCACGGTACAAATGATTACAGGACACGGCGAGTCATTTTAAAAATGGAGAACGTTCCTTCTGGCCGGCGTGACTCAGCCTGCTGGGGCTTCCCCAGAGAGAAAGTGGAGAAAGAAAAACCCACACAGCTTTAGCCCCCTCTTAAATAAGCGACTCCAAGTTATAATTGTCATTCCTATCTGGCGCTCGGCGTGTTTTACTGGGACTGTCGAAGGGGTCAGGGATCGGCAGACACTGAAGTCATACATTACAGCAGCGTCCATCGTACAGTCTCCATTACGGAAACAGGGGCTATAACATTAGGAACTTCATTTCCCCTCACGGTTTACCGAGCGAGCGCCAGCGAACGTCCTCAAAACGTCCTCAAACCATCCTGCTGTGGACGTGGGTCTGAGAGGGAGGGCGAACGTCCTCAAACCGTCCTGCTGTGGACGTCGTGGGTCTGAGAGGGAGGCGAACGTCCTCAAAGCGTCCTCCTGTGGACGTGGGTCTGAGAGGGAGGTCGAACGTCCTCAAAGCGTCCTGCTGTGGACGTGGGTCTGAGAGGGAGGGCGAATGTCCTCAAACCGTCCTGCTATGGACGTGGATCTGAGAGGGAGGTTGAACGTCCTCAAACCGTCCTGCTATGGACGTGGGTCGGAGAGGGAGGCGGGCGGCCGGCCCTCACGTTGACCGGCTGGAGCCGGAGGCTTCAGAGTCCAGGGGCCTGGAAGAGACACCTGGAGAGACACCTGCGCTCTCTGCTTCCAATCGCCTCGCTCCTCTCTCCCCTCACGTCTCCAAGCAGACGAGGAGAAAACAAAAAGGGGCCCCGTGACCTCCCTCTCCCAGCGCAGAGGGGCTCGTCTTGGCCCCTCCGGCAGGACCAGTAGCGTTCCTCAAGAGTTCTCCTGTCTGGATCGGGTTCTATGCAACAGCTGTCGCACACACACACACACACACACACACAGCAATACCAACGTCTCCCCCTCTCAAGCCCCCCCTCCTTGCGTAATCCGAATGCAGGAGTCGGGTCTAGCTAGCTAACACCTCCCGGTCACGACAGACCGCATGGTCCAGACCCCTTCAGCTCCTCTTTGATCTCCTCGGGGAAAACCTGAGCCAACAAATCCCCCCTCTGTTTGCCCCTCGGGCGTCCGGGCGGCCCGTCAGGGGGTTCTGAGATCAGCTTCTGAGGGAAAAGTTAAATAAAGCAACCGCTAGAGCAAATAGCTAAACGAACCTGATTATTCATCGTCGACGTTACAACATTCCCCTCTGATATCTTTTTCTTTGACCGTTCCAAAGTTCACCAAAGCTGGCTATTTCGTAAGATAGCATTTGAGCTGCTGAACCATAGTGACGGCCATTACAGTAACACAAATCTGTCTGTAATGATGTAATGTACATCTGTCTTCGATGATTTATGTGTTGGACTACAAAGATGGAGAGAAAGTGTCTTTGATGATTAATGTGTTGGACTACAAAGATGGAGAGAAAGTCTTCAGCTTAGCTTAATGCGTACTGTTGTAGTCGTTTGTCGCTAACTCTCTGATTATGCACTTAAAAGTAATACCGTAAGTAAAAGTCACTGTTTAAATGCGTGTCCCTAATGTATCAACATTTTAGGCATTCTAGGAAGTTTTAGACAGGTTTTAAAAATGAATAGAAGTGTACGGGATAGACAGTAAAAACTAAACTGTGACAGTGACTACCTGCACACTGAACAACGGATAACACCATGTATGAACTCCTGCTGAGGTATCGATCGGTAGAAATTAGTTTAAAAATAGCGACCGATCACTTGAAATGTCTTTGAGAGAGAGAGACATTGTATAAGTTTGAGTTCAGTTTTGACGACCACTCTTGTGGAAAAATAGTTCCTCCTCCGGGACTCTTCCTCCCGGCGCTCCCAGGACCAGCCTTGCTCCTCCTCCTGGAGCTCTTCCTCCCGGACATTTGCTATCATTGGTGCGCTGGCTTACAGCCACGCACAAAAAAACAGGTTTGTTTTTGAAGTTTCATTCACTGTGATTACTCTTGACAAGGCATGGGGCCTTTTCACCGTGTCCGACGCGATTGCGAGGCTCTCCGGCCTTCTGCTGTGGTGACCGTCCAAACAAACCAGCAAGCCAACTACAGCGGGGTGTCCAGCAACTTCCCCCTTTTTTAAGACCCTCTAAGTGGTTCGACGCTGGCAGCCGTGCTCGCTAGCCAGATAACCCACGGTAGCGTCGGCGCAGTGGGAGTCCCCCTGTACCGCACTTCAACAGAGATGAGTTTGTTCAGTTCACGTGTGGCTAATTGCTAATTGGCTAAGTTGCTATTCTCTCCAGGGCACCGAGAGCCCGCCAGTATGATTGTCCACAGCTGAAGGCTCAGGGCAGCTCGGTGGTTCTTTGACAGAGAACGCCATTGTGACTCCATTACCAATAAACCGTGAAGGGGCGGAGCCAAAAGACGGATTTGGTTAAAGAGTAACGGATGAAACCGGACGTCCCAAACATTCTCCTAACGTCAACACAAAAGCGCACAGGACTCCACCGCATGTTGAGGTGTGTGTGTGTGTGTGTGTGTGTGTGTGTGTAGGGGGGGTGACTCACTGTTGCTGGACGACGCGCTGTGGCCGGACCAGGTGGGGGGCGGCCTGTTGGAGAGTCAGCCTCATGTTGCTGACCGCCACGGGGGCGTAGCCCTGGGCTGGGGGCCCCTGCTGAGGGATGGGCCTCTGGGGGACCATGTTGTGCCCGTTGGCGTGCCCGTTGGCGTGCCCGTTGGCGTGGCCGTTCCCAGGCAGGCCGGGGTAGGGGGAGGTGGGCGCCGTCCTCTGCTCGCACGCCTTGCCCTTCGACCCCTGCTTGCAGACGCAGTGTTGGGGCCTCAGGCACATCCCTCCATTCTGGCACTGGGGCACACAGTTGGCTGGAGAGAGAGAGAGAGAGAGAGAGAGAGAGAGAGAGAGAGAGAGTTGAGAGGGAGAGAGAGAGAGAGAGAGAGAGAGAGAGAGAGAGAGAGAGAGAGAGAGAGAGAGAGAGAGAGAGAGAGAGAGAGAGAGAGAGAGAGAGAGAGAGAGAGAGAGAGAGAGGGAGAGAGGGAGAGAGAGAGGAAGAATGACGATGTGAACATTTACAGGCAAACATACAGACACACAAAAGACATACACATAGACAGACACAGACATACAATGTACATAGAACACACACACACACACACTCCAGAGGCAGACACAATATGGTGTGTTAAATGCCACTGGTGTGATGTAATCTCAGGGAGCTCTCTGGTAGCTATTTTCAGTTTTTTTATGGAGGAAACATGGTGCCACATAGTCACACAAACGATCAAGTGCACCTCTATGAGAAAGAGAGGGAGGGAGAAGCTTTCTCTAGGGCTACACCTATAGTCCTGACAGAACTGTGTATAAATACACAAATATATACTCCTGACAAGACTATATAAATACACATATATACTCCTGACAAGACTATATAAATACACACATATATACTCCTGACAGGACTATATAAATACACATATATACTCCTGACAAGATTATATAAATACACATATATACTCCTGACAGAACTGTGTATAAATACACACATATATACTCCTGACAAGACTATATATAAACACACATATATACTCCTGACAAGACTATATATAAACACACACATATACTCCTGACACAACTGTGTATAAATACACATATACTCCAGACAGGACTGTGTACACACACACACATATACTTCTGACAAGACTATATATAAATACACACATATACTCCTGACAGAACTGTGTATACACACACATATACTCCTGACAAGACTATATAAACACACATATATACTCCTGACAAGACTATATATAAATACACATATATACTCCTGACAGGACTGTGTATAAATACACACATATACTCCTGACAAGACTATATATAAATACACATATATACTCCTGACAAGACTATATATAAATACACACACAGTATATACTCCTGAATGTACCCACACCTCTCCCACAGTGTGAATGTACCCCACACCTCTCTCCCACAGTGTGAATGTACCCCACACCTCTCCCACAGTGTGAATGTACCCCACACCTCTCCCACAGTGTGAATGTACCCCACACCTCTCCCACAGTGTGAATGTACCACACACCCCTCAGTGTGAATGTACCCCACACCTCTCTCACAGTGTGAATGTACCCCACACCTCTCCCCCAGTGTGAATGTACCCCACACCTCTCCCGCAGTGTGAATGTACCCCACACCTCTCCCACAGTGTGAATGTACCCCACACCTCTCCCACAGTGTGAATGTACCCCACACCTCTCTCTGTGTGAATGTACCCCACACCTCTCCCACAGTGTGAATGTACCCCACACCTCTCCCACAGTGTGAATGTACCCCACACCTCTCCCCCAATGTGAATGTACCCCACACCTCTCCCCCAGTGTGAATGTACCCCACACCTCTCTCTGTGTGAATGTACCCCACACCTCTCCCCCAGTGTGAATGTACCCCACACCTCTCTCCCAGTGTGAATGTACCCCACACCTCTCTCACAGTGTGAATGTACCCCACACCTCTCTCCCACAGTGTGAATGTACCCCACACCTCTCCCCCAGTGTGAATGTACCCCACACCTCTCCCCCAGTGTGAATGTACCCCACACCTCTCCCACAGTGTGAATGTACCCCACACCTCTCCCGCAGTGTGAATGTACCCCACACCTCTCCCCCAGTGTGAATGTACCCCACACCTCTCCCACAGTGTGAATGTACCTCACACCTCTCCCACAGTGTGAATGTACCCCACACCTCTACTACAGTGTGAATGTACCCACACCTCTCCCCCAGTGTGAATGTACCTCACACCTCTCTCTCAGTGTGAATGTACCCTCACACCTCTCCCCCAGTGTGAATGTACCCCACTCCTCTCCCCCAGTGTGAATGTACCCCACACCTCTCCCACAGTGTGAATGTCTGACAGAGCTTTACTCAAGCAGAGGCCCTGCAACCAATCACAACACACCTGCGCCCAATGACATCATGTGAGAGAGAGAAAGAAAGAGTGTGCCTGTGTGTGTGTGTGTGTGTGTGTGTGTGTGTGTGTACGTGTACAAGGAAGGCTAGCAGGTAGTCTGTAATTACACTGGGCTCCATTCTGTAGGCACAGGGCCGGGACTGTCATCTTTTAATTATAACGCCTGCCTAACACACACACACACACACACACACACACACACACACACACACACACACACACACCACACACACACACCTACTCCAGGATTTGCAAAGGGTCTGGGTCTTACTATCAGATGTGGGTCAGTATCCCAAACACAGATACAATCTTTAGATTATTAAAAAGGCTCTCTGAAACTACCGTAAATCCTCTAATAGCCTGTATTCAATTATAGGACGGGTCTCTTATAATGGCCGGGGGCACGGTCAACACGGACAGATACAGGCCGGGTCAGAACGTGAGGGGGAAAAAATCTCTGCGCTTTGGGGTAGTTTTGGTTGCTAGGCACGTTGTTTGCAGTGGTAACAAACATGGCGCCGACCAGAAGAAAGTTTGATGTGAAATTGAAAGAGAGAGCTTTGCAGTGTGCTGCAGAACATTCGGGAGAGCGAGCTGCAAAGCACTCTGGGATCGACCCGAAGAGAATCAGATACTGGAGGAAGAAGAAGGATATATATATATATATATACACACACACACGCATATATGCGCATATATGCCGTCCGTTTAAATCTAGAACAAACTGTTTTGTTTTGTTTTACTATGTATTCCGTTTTTCAGCACTTAGAGCTTGGACAACATTTGCAAGATAAAAGTATTTTGCAGAACATTTCTTAACTTTCGTTTAACCTCTCATACTTTTCTTCAAATTACCCTGCCTGTCCACCTCCTACACAATACTGTAAGTAGGACAGAGATGGCAACACTTGGCTACATGCTGACTCAAGCATTTTGAGCCTCAATGGCTGGTTCTGTTAGAGCTCATTATTGTGCTTCTGGCTGTCACTGAGATACGGGGCGACACATTTAACTCGGCTGCTGTGAAGTCAATGGAAAGGACTGACTGAGGGTTCACTTGGCGTGTGAAAAGCCCAAGTCTATTAAGACATTCCTGTTTCTGGGTGTTGCGTCGTGAGCGGTCCCCTCTTCCCCACCCGCTCCGCTCGCACTCGACGACCTGTGAATTCTCCACGACAGAAGTGACCGTTGAAGTTTCCCCTCAGTCGACACGGATAATAAAACGCAGGTTTCCTCAAGTCTGTTGTCTCGTTCCGTCGTTTATCAGACGGAATAGCTGGTTTTCTTGATAAGAATTACACTCCCTACTTCTCTCTTCTAGCGAATGAAAAGAGTCTGATGTTGGCAGGCACCCACCAATCCCAGAGAAACGCAAAGTATGCTTGCGTAGAGGAGGTGAAACACATACCTGAGAGCCCGGAGTTACCAAAGAAAGCCAGAAGGACAACCTAGAGTAATCAGTAGGGGAACAACTGAATAGGGGATCTAGGAAGCAAATAAAACCGAGACAGTCAGTAGGACTTTATGAAAGGAATGCAAGAAGTACAAAACTAGTGTATTTGCGCAGATATTACGTGGGAGTTGCCTGCAATGTAAAGTACCCCCTTTTAAAGGACTTAAACTGAGCCATTTTAGGATGGTTTTTCAGCTAAACTACCCTGGAGCATCCTTGAGGATGAGAGGAGCATGCTGAGACAGAAAGAAACCATTTTAAGCCTGCGGTATCCCATCCACATACCGTAACGATCTGGCGGCCTGGCCACATACCGTCAGCTTTCCCTATCCTATCCACATACCGTAACGATCTGGCGGCCTGGCCTATCCCATCCAGATACCGTAAATATATGTCTTCTTAACCTTATCCCATCCACATACCGTTACGATCTGGATGCTTTGCCTATCCCGTCCACATAACGATCTAGCTTCCTGACATGTCTTCTCAACACAAAGACAGGAGACGGATTCAAATATATTAAAATGGCTGATCTCACGTTCTCTTAATTGCAGGGAGTTTCAAGCCACCTCTATTTCTTTTTTTTAAAGGATCTTCATGAAAAATTAATCCAGTTCCTCCACCTAAGTGAAATATTTCGAAGAGAAGACAACGGAAGTCAACAGTGGTTACGTTGGCGTGGTGCAGGGTAATCGCTGAAGGTATACAGCTGTGAGCTCTAACACTTTGCTTATACTTCATCGGTCAAGCTGATATTCCACTTAGGTTGAAGCTAAAGCTTCTAACCTCTTATTTTAAGACTTGGTTCACTCAAGGTTGCGACTACAGAGCGCTGACTATTCTCCTTAGCGATCCAGTAATCACATGCCACTTGACCACCGGAGTTTTCTAGAACAAACTGGATAAAAACTTGGAATGTTTCCTCATCATCGCAATTGAATAACAGTCCATTACATGGACAGAGAGGAGAGTTTGTCTGAATCACATGGTCTAGAATCTATGAATGCCATGAAAACAAACCAAAAAAGGAAAACATTTTCAAAAGGCGATGCCCTTATATAAACACATCTGCCGTAGCTAAAACAGCCAGGAGTAATGATACCGTCTCGTCATTATTATAAATCAGTTGTTGTTGCCTAGTTCTTTGCCATTACTTCATTAGCATACTTTCCTGCTTTCTGGTTGTCTAATTTTTACCGTCTAAATCTGTTTTTTGAAGTAGGGCTAGCTCGGCGTTTAAGGCCTCTTAAGCCTTGGGTATGTGTTGTTTGTGGTTTACAGCAACATGGAAATGATCCAGGATTAAAAACACTGACGGTAACATTGGATAGGCTAAGGTTTTCACAGCTAAAAAAAAAAAGGTCCGTCTCTAGGAGGCTGGAGGTTAGAGGCTGGAGGTTAGAGGCTTGAGATTGGAGGTTAGAGGCTGGAGGTTAGAGGCTAGAGTTTGGAGGTTAGAGGCTGGAGGTTAGAGGCTGGAGGTTAGAGGTTAGAGGCTGGAGGTTAGAGGCTGGATGTTGGAGGCTGGAGGTTAGAGGTTGGAGGTTAGAGGCTGGAGGTTAGAGGCTGGAGGTTAGAAGCTGGAGGTTAGAGGCTGGAGGTTGGAGGCTGGAGGTTAGAGGCTGGAGGTTAGAGGCTGGAGGTTAGAAGCTGGAGGTTAGAAGCTGGAGGTTAGAAGCTGGAGGTTAGAGGCTGGAGGTTAGAGGCTGGAGGTTAGAGGTTGGAGGTTGGAGGCTGGAGGTTAGAGGTTGGAGGCTGGAGGTTAGAGGCTGGAGGTTAGAGGTTAGAGGAAGGAGGTTGGAGGCTGGAGTTTGGAGGTTGGATGTTAGAGGCTGGATGTTAGAGGCTGGAGTTTGGAGGTTAGAGGCTGGAGGTTAGAGGCTGGAGGTTGGAGGCTGGAGGTTAGAGGCTGGAGGTTAGAGGCTGGAGGTTGGAGGCTGGAAGTTAGAGGCTGGAGGTTGGAGGCTGGAGGTTTGAGGCTGGAGTTTGGAGGTTAGAGGATGGAGGTTAGAGGTTGGAGGCTGGAGGTTAGAGGCTGGAGGTTAGAGGCTGGAGTTTGGAGGCTGGAGGTTAGAGGCTGGAGGTTGGAGGCTGGAAGTTAGAGGCTGGAGGTTGGAGGCTGGAGGTTAGATGTTAGAGGTTGGAGGCTGGAGGTTAGAGGCTGGAGTTTGGAGGTTAGAGGCTGGAGGTTAGAGGCTGGAGGTTGGAGGCTGGAGGTTAGAGGCTGGAGGTTAGAGGCTGGAGGTTGGAGGCTGGAGGCTGTTGGCGTCACTGGCGAGCTGAAAGAGCACTTTATGCCCAGTTGCCCCAGAGCCATGTGAACGGCGCTGCCAGTACAAACAATACGTATTTCCATGAAGAAACTCTTTTGTTAGCGCGTTGAGGTGAGGATGGGTGTGGGGGAGAGGGTGGGGGTGAGGGTGGGTGTGGGGGAGATCTCCCCGGAGTGACAACCTCATCAAACATTAAGCAGGGTTGAAACGCCGGTCTATCTCCAGCGACGGGAGAGGTGGAGAAAAGAAAAGAGCTCGCGTTGAAAAAACTAATTGAGCTGAAGATATATAGGAAGAACTTAGAGGTATCCATAAAACATTTGACTGACTACAGACCAGGAGTGAGTTATTATCACGTTTTTCCACGGACCCGCTACGAGAACGAGGGAATCCAAGCGTATATGTTGTCCGCTTACACTGATTCATTACGTGTTGTTCGCTTACACTGATTCATTCATCATTCTAGGATGATTCATCACAGTTATGGCTCGTTTTCCACAGCGGCCCATATGGAGATTAATAGTAATGAGACTGAAGCTTTCTCCACACAGAGCCTCCCACTGTGAGACACTGTAAATATTAACATCGGGAAGAGTGGAAACACGATGGACACTGGGAGCTTAGGTTTTGAAGGACTCCTGGCGATTCTCCCTGAAGGAGCTTCTCTACCAGCAATATAAATCCACTGATATATCTACCTGGATCTTTTGAACATTTTCCTCTCACTTTATGTACGACAGCACTCCTTAATTCTGCGCCGTTTCCTCCCTGATTCCAGTCCTGTCCTCCTCTTAACTCCTGCATCTAGCTGGAGTCTTACCCTCGCATCAAAGGGGCCAATCAAAAGCCGTGGGCGCTGCAGGAAGCTCAACTATTGGTTCTCCTCCAGGAAGTCTTGCGCCTAGCCCGTGTACACAGCAGCCGCTCCCAGGGCATGGCAGGACCAGAACCTCAGACCCAGCCTCAGAGACCCAGGGCATGGCAGTACCAGAACCTCCAGCCCAGCCTCCCCTCAGAGACCCAGAGCCAGGGCATGGCAGGACCAGAACCTCCAGCCCAGCCTCAGAGCCCCAGGGCATGGTAGGACCAAGGCAAGGCAAGGCAAGTTTATTTATATAGCACATTTCAGCCACAGGGCAATTCAAGGTGCTTTACATGAGACATTAAAAGCATTAAAACAAAAAGCAAGACATTATAGACATTTAAAACAAAAGGCAGGACAAATTAAAAGCATTAAAACAAAAAGCAAGTCATTATAGACATGTAAACAAAAAGCAGGACAAATAGAATACAGGAATAAAAGTTACAGTGCAGTATACTGATAAACATAGCTCCTCTTAGAAAGCAGTGGCAAAAAGAAAAGTCTTCAGGCTTGTTTTAAAAGAACCAAGAGTTGCAGCAGACCTGCAGTTTTCTGGAAGTTTGTTCCAGATATGTGGAGCATAAAAACTGAATGCTGCTTCTCCATGTTTTGTTTTAACTCTGGGGACAGAAAGCAGACCTGTGCCAGACGACCTGAGGGGTCTGGATGGTTCATAGCATATGAGCAGATCAGAGATATATTTTGGCCCTAGACCATTCAGTGCTTTATAAACCAACAGCAGTATTTTAAAGTCAATTCTTTGACAGACAGGAAGCCAGTGTAAAGACCTTAGTACTGGTGTGATATGCTCCACTTTCTTAGTCTTAGTGAGGACTCGAGCAGCAGCGTTCTGAATCAGCTGCAGCTGTCTGATCGATTTTTTAGAGAGACCTGTATACATGCCGTTACAGTAGTCGAGTCTACTGAAGATAAACCAGAACTTCCGGTCCAGCCTCAGAGCCCCAGGGCATGGCAGGACCAGAACCTCCAGCCTCAAAGACCCAGCGCCAGGGCATGGCAGGACCAGAACCTCCGACCCAGCCTCCCCTCAGAGACCCAGGACATGGCAGGACCAGAACCTCCGCCCCACCCTCCCCTCAGAGACTCAGCCCCAGGGGACACAGCCAGAGTGTGGGAACCCCACTGAGAAAAATGAGGTCCCACGGAAAAAAACATGGATGTTATCAACAGGCCAGTTACAGCGACGTTAATGACCCACAGCCAGCTAAACACTGGACTCTAAACACACATACAAACACACACACACACACACACACGCACACACACAGGGTCCTCTAGTACACACACATACCAAGGTGGAGGTATGGGGCCAATTACCCACATGACCCTGGGGGTCACGGACGTAAAAACGTCAGCTCCCCTGGCCTCTCCCGGGGGGTCCGACAGACCCCCTGCCCCCCCCTGAGAACGAACGCCGTCTGACCGTTATATAACAAGCTGGCGAAGCTCGCCGTCCAATATGGGAGCGATCCAGCCAGCGGGGTCCGAGCCAAGAGGTTTTAATACACTCCTCCCTCAACAACCCCCCCCCCCCTCCAGTCCCTCCCCCATGCCCAGTTACGTCCTATAGCAATAACACTGCTCTCATGACTGGACAGCGCCGGGGGCCCGAACGCCGGGGGCCCGAACGCCGACAGGCCCGCCATTGTTCCCCCAGGTGGGCCGAGACCACAGACACCGGCCGTACACCCGAGTTATTTATACAGAGCGGCACAGAACGCAGCTGTTCTCCGTCCGTCACTACGAATCACCCCGAGGTGCCTTCACAAACGCCTGAGGAAAAATATATTACGGAGGTCCGGCCGAGCTTCCAAGTGGGGCAGAGGGGAGCGTGGCGCTGTGTTAAGGGAGGGGGTTTACTGGGGAGGGATGGTGGGAGGTGGCACGGGGACGCCAGGGCGCCACAGGAGTGAGGCCTCGCTCTCTAGGTCCTCCACGGGACGCCAGGGCGCCACAGGAGTGAGGCCTCGCTCTCTAGGTCCTCCACGGGACGCCAGGGCGCCACAGGAGTGAGGACACGCTCTCTAGGTCCTCCACGGGACGCCAGAGCGCCACAGGAGTGAGGACTCGCTCTCTAGGTCCTCCAACGGACGCCAGAGCGCCACGGGAGTGAGGACTCGCTCTGTACGGTTCCAAAGGAAGACGCGACGCCAGGTGCCAGATCAAGAAAAAAACGCGGCGTGCTCAGCCAATCAAAGGCGTGCTCAGCCAATCAAAGGCGTGCTCAGCCAATCAAAGGCCGTCATCCAGAGTTGAAAAGGTTTTGGCGCCTAAAGTGGATAGCTCTTGTTCAGTGGTGGCTGTGGCACTGTAGTGTAGTGTAGTGTAATGTGTGTGTGTGTGTGTGTGTGTGTGTGTGTACAGTATACTTACGCTTGGTGCAGCGTTGCGACCCAGGCGCTTTGCTCCATCCGTGACAGCACTGCCCTCCACAGACGTTAACCCTGCAAACACAGCCGTCATCCACACGTCATCCCAGCGCTGTCATCCGCACATCGTCGTCACACTCCGGTTGAGACACAATCCCACACATACGCAAATCTTAGAATATATACAAAGTACAAACATGTCTCTCACTACCACAGACACACACACACACACACACACACACACACACACACACACACACACTCAACGCGAGTGCACGTTGGCCTGTCTGGTCACCTCTCCCCTCCGGTCTGAGCTGAGTCAGTAAAACAGAGCTACGTTAGTTGTGGTATCTGGAGTTTCCATTCATGGGAGGTGGATTTCAGAGGCCCTGGCCACAGCTGACAGGGGAGATGTGCTCACTATAGTGGTGCTCACACACTAGGACCCAGGGGACACTGAGAGTAGGGGGCCCTAAGACTAGGGGAGCCTGAGACTAGGGGACCGTGAGACTAGGGGACCCTGAGACTGAGGGACCCTGAGACTAGGGGACCATGAGACTAGGGGGCCATGAGACTAGGGGACCCTGAGACTAGGGGACCATGAGACTAGGGGACCATGAGACTAGGGGACCATGAGACTAGGGGACCCTGAGACTAGGGGACCATGAGACTAGGGGACCATGAGACTAGGGGGCCCTGAGACTAGGCGACCCTAAGACTAGGCGACCCTAAGACTAGGCGACCCTAAGACTAGGGGGCCCTAAGACTGGGTGACCCTGAGACTAGGGCCCAGCAAATTCAGGTCATATTATTCAGCACTGTTTATGATTAGCTATTGTAGTTCTTTAGCTTTTTAGGCAAACAAAAACGTAGCCTATCATGGATGACACATCACATAATTGACTGTTATTCTAAATAGGAAAACTTTTAAAACATGTTTCATCATATTTCTATAACAAAATGGCTCTATAATCGTAGCAGTGAGGTGGAGGCTATTCAATAACCCCGTATATAGGGTTCACGGGTGAAGATAGTTACAAAAAATTGCTCATATTTTGTTAGGCGGCCTTTTTAATATGCATCTGTCAGATTTACGCATATACTTTGGTCATCCAGTCTTCTCCAAAGTCACAATGGTCTATAGGCTAATCTTAAGAGCAATTCAAGTCGCAAAACTCATGAAGTGGAATGCATTCTAGTATAAAATTAAATATTATCATAGGTGTGCTGTTTGTCTTACCCTGATAGTTTCATCTGGTGACTCTGGTGAACGCTGCCTGTGTGCCGGATGACTTGCTGATGCTGTGTGAACTCCTGGCGAAGCGGGATCGGGTTCGCCTGGTTCCCCATCCTGCGGGTTCGGCTCTGACCACCGAAGCTGGCCGTCAGCTCCACATTATAGGAGTGGGGCTGCCCCGTCGCCCCGGAGCGCGAAGAAATCGAGCTCACATGCACCCGGTCCGAGCCACTGGGCCCCGGCTGCAACACGTAGAACTTCCTAAAACCACTCTGATCCGTGGAGATAAATGCAGGGGAAACGAATAAACCTATAGAAAATACGAGGTCCCATCTGAGCCAAGACATGTCCACTCCGTATCCGAAAAGAACACCTACAACTTTAAATTTCCTCTCTGGAGAGTCTGGACTTTTACGCTCGGTCCGTGTATGAATAACACAATTCTCCCGTGACTTTATCAAAAGTGAAAAAGATATATATCCCTTAGCATATTCGTCTATGCCCCGACATCCAGAGAGATTGGAAAAAACAAGATCTAAAAAAAAGTAGGCTACTTATTAAAAACTGAAAATTAAAAAGACATGTAAAAATATGATAGGGGTCTAATGCGTAATAAAGCACGGCGGTCTATGGGGAAGCTGCAGCAGATGTTACGGCTGCGACGGCTATATGATACTTTACCCCGCACAGAAGGTTGAAAAGTCTGAAAAGTTTCACTGGGAAAGGGCAGGAGTTGGTGTCAGAAACCCAGCAGCCAATCTCCGGCAGACATGACGTCAGGAGGAGTGGGGATAGCCACGGGGGCTGAACCCGAAAAAGTTAGGAGAGCTCCGGCATCCTAGAACTGCGGTTCGAGAGCAAATCTATTCCTGAAGAATTGGACTTTTACGCTGCGCCATCGATTCGAACCACTTGGAAACGAAACCTATTCCTGAAGAATTGTACTTTTACGCTGCGCCGTCGGTTCGAACCACTTGGAAACGCGCAAATGGCACCAATATTGCCTCTCTGTCTGTAATGAAATGTACCCCATTCCTGGCTGACGCACTTTACTTGTACAATGACTTACATAAACAATTTTTCAATAGCATATGCGTCTTTAACTGTAGCAAAGTATTTAGGGTCATCTACCTATCCATGGCACAGACCGTGTCTGTTTCTCCGGGCGTCTCGCCGTGTTCGAAGACCGGACTATATGAAGTTGACACAAATAAAGCTTTGATTGATTGATTGATTGATTGACATTCAATATCTGTTGCTCAAGACCCAACGCATGCAGTGTTGAGTTGAGTCATATTTTGCCCTGTGGCACAGTTTCATTTCAACGTATACATGTTAATTGAAGACAATAACGTTAAACAGAAGGTCTTATTATAATAATACTATGAATTATCTCCGCCCAGAACAACTGCCTCTTTATAGTTCATGTGGAGGTTAAGTAGGGCAGTGCTCAGGGTTAAGGTCAAGGTGATTCCAATTAGTGGTCTGGCGGCTTTCTACGGAAGAGCATTAGGGCCAACAACTGAGTTTTTTTTTTTTTTTAAGCTTCTGAGTTTAAAGTCAGAATTTCTGACTTTAAAGTCTGAATTTCTGAGAAAAAAGTCAGAAATAACTTCTGAGAAAAAAGTCTGAATTTCTGACTTTAAACTCAGAAGCTTAAAGCTCTGCAACAACCTCACAGGATTCGACTACAAAATAAACTCACAAACTGATTAAACCTGCCTCATTATATTAAACATCTTATCAGACTGAACATTTCAATATATTAATTGGATGGGTTATTTAAGTTCAAGGTATTTTGTGGATTCTGCAGCTCATGCTTACCGCTGTTTGCCTTAATAGGCTCTGTGCACCAGCTCCACTACTTCCTGAATGGAAGTGGGCATCTTTATTTCCTGTCCTATATGATTGGATTAAGTGATTGATCAGGTGTGCGGCACACCCAGCGCACACCTGATCAATCACTTAATCCAATAGTATAGGACAGGAAATAAAGATGCCCACTTCCTTTCAGGAAGTAGTGGAGCTGGTGCACAGAGCCTATTACAGACGGGGGGGAACTGAAAAACTATGGTGGCTGAGTGGAAAACCTTCAACGTGTGAGAAAAGTTAGCTTAGATTCATTCATCAGTTGCTCAGTTGCATCATCATCATAAGCTGCATTTCCATTACACTTTTTCGCAAAATAAAAGCAATATTTCAAAATGTTCGACAAAGTACAATTGCGACTTGCAGGTGTTTCCATTGAAAGGTGTTTTGCGCAAGAGCCATATCACCAGTCACCTGCACCTGTTAAAGGAGTAGTAAAGGGAAAATGCATGTTTAGCCGTGTTTCTGACTGAACTGAACGCTGCTTCTCCAGATATATGGAGCATAAAAACTGAACGCTGCTTCTCCATGTTTTGTTTTAACTCTGGGGACAGAAAGCAGACCTGTGCCAGACGACCTGAGAGGCCTGGATGGTTCATAACGTAGCAGCAGATCAGAAACATATTTTGCCCCTAAACCATTCAGTGCTTTATAAACCAACAGCAGTATTTTAAAGTCAATTCTTCGACAGACAGGAAGCCAGTGTAAAGACCTCAGCGTTCTGAATCAGCTGCAGCTGTCTGATCGTTTTTTTAGAGAGAGTTGTAAACACATGAGTTACAGTAGTCAAGTCTACTGAAATTCATGGACACGTTTTTCCAAATTCAGACAGGAATCATTTAATCCATGATATATTCTTCAGGTGATAGTAGGCTGACTTTGTAATTGTCTTAAAGGAGTAGTAAAGGGAAAATGCATGTTTAGCCCTGTTTTAAGGTTACTTATGATCATATACAATGGTTCAGATCATAACGTTGACAAAGCTAGCATTTTCGAGAAAGTTGATAATTGCTCTACCGCTGGCTAAAATCAGCGACTATGTTTTTATTATCACACGAGAAATTCAGGTCAAGGGCATTAATAGAGACACTTCTCACCATGGTTAACACAGGTCGACGTAGAGTTGCCTGCGTCGCAAAGAGTTCACCATTTTGGAATTTAGGTAATAATTTCCCCGATGGCCTCAGTATTGAGCTAGCTACAGTACCGTGCACTCGGCTGTAATGGAAGTCATCATTGCGTGTTGCGTAACAATTGCAACACTTCAAATGACTGAAGTCTGAAAGAATGTTACTCAACCAGGACCTACAACACAGTGAACTCCATCTCCGATCCTTATAGTTCATTCATACCATTGCTAGTCATGTCATTGTTCTGCAGTAGTTCGACGATGAGCTCACCGCGGTATTCCAGCTGCAGAACAGAGCTTTAAGACGATGACGTCAGGCGTAGAGCGGCGACGCGAGATCCGGGCCAAACAAGCATCGTCTGTTTGCTTACTTCAAAAGAGGCCCCTTCTGAGGCAACAGCAGAAAGTCGGTGTAATGATTTGGGTCCGTGACCACCTCTCTTAGGAGTTACATCACTGGTAAAAGGCGATATCCACGAGCAATCATCCCTGTGTGTGACTCATCCGTGGTGTAATGTGATAATAAATGACAACAGCACTCAAAATTGACCTGTTTTTATTTGTTACATTCATTTCATGACTGATATTTCGGCACGAGAATCTGGTTCAGATAACGGTTTGGTACGCAAAGAGACATTGTTAGAAAGGGGAGCCAAACGTATAATACTTAGCAGAAGTATTAGATCATAAGGTTGAAGGCTGAACCGTTGCATCAGTGCATAAATCTAATCATACTGTAGCCTAAGACTACAGCAACGATGTACACTTCCTCAGCCTTTGGCTCCACTGCAGCCGTCAACGTCAACCATCAGCCATCGGACGCTGAGGGAACCGATCCGTTGTAAATGATGACCATGTAGCCATTGCGTCATGTTCGAAGCCAGCATCAAAGTTGGAGAATCGCCGAGGTTCATTTCTCGATTGTTGATGGTAGAATGTCAGAATGGAGCTTGCTCGATCGCGTTGTTGAGAGGGGTCAGGGAAGAATTTCTACAGCTCACTTATCTGGCCCCTGGGTGATACTGTTTTTTTGCTTCCCTCTGGAATATGTAGAGAGTGGGTCGTATGCCCACCTCCCTTGTTCTCTGTAAAGCGCATTGTGTTGCCTCTGGGTATGAAATGCGCTATACAAGTAAAGCTTTGATTGATTGATTGATTGATTGATTGATTGATTGATTGAGAATGACGACTGATGCGCAGTGGAGCGGTGCTGTTAGTGAGACACCTGTATCGAGAGTCTAATCGGAGGCAGGAAGAGACGTCCCATGGTACCTTTTTTCGGAAAAAAAATATGTACGGTAGTGGACGGCTTGAGACAAATAATTTCTTCATCCCGTTTGAATTGTGCCATGACCATACACATATCACGTTTGTCAATTTAAAACATAATTCAGTCACGAAAGTCACATTTAGTTGTAAGACTGTAATCTGTGGGACTTTTTTTCAGATTTAAGGTCCAATACTGCTTCCACTTAGGCACTCTATTCCAACATCACAATCCATACATTTCCTGTCTAGGAAAGCCAATGGGTTAGAACATATTGACATACTGTCAGGGGCACACAGTGGGAGAAAACCCTTTTATATCCATATCGGTTGTTATAAATTTTACACCATTATCAGTCACCTCCACCTCCTTTCGACGCAGGACCGAGGCACCATGACAAAACTCCACAGGGAAAAGCAAACATCATCTTCTAGGACCGCTATCAAAAATGACAATACGAGATACAACTAAAAAGCAATGTCAAGGTCGTTTTCCGCTGCGAGGGAAACACATTGGAGGAGAAAATTGAGGAATCTTTTACCGATAGCCCCAGGGTGTGACAACCTGGATGTGGGCTGTGCTGGCGTGTGTGTGAGTACGGAGGCGTACGTGAGCAAGGCACTGTCACGGCCCTCTGCCTCTGAGGTGATGAGTGTCCGCACGGCCGACTTCCTGTCCGAGGAAAGCGCTCCTCTGCTTCTCTCACTCCCTTATCCTCTCATCGTCTCAGGGCCAGTCCACCGAGCTGTGATTGCCTGGGGGAGGTAGGGAGGCACTTACAACTGACACACCGGGAAAAGTAAGGCTTGGTCCGGTCCTGTGACCATGACAGAACGTATATTAGAAAACACAGATGATGAGAGATTCTGGCGGATTCCAGAAAGTTCTATGCTTTGAAACTGATGGTCAGATTTGTGAAAGGTGTGGCTTGGAAGAGTCAAACGTGCTTTCTAAAATAGATCCGGCATGCACTGTACCTTTCTTAATAATGCAGCCACACTAAATCCCGTTTCTTCAACTGTATAGTATAGGACATTTGAATGTTTGGTTTTCTTCATAAAGACAGAAGACTGGAAAACAGAGCCGGTGGAGGGCTTGGGATCAGGGGCCTCTGGAGAGGTCTCCAGGGGCCACGACCCCTCCCTGCCCATCTGAGACCCCTGGGCATAATGCATGACTAACAGGGCAGTACCACCGACAACTGTCTCCCTAGATATACGACTAACAGCACAGTAACACTACTCTGTAATACACCCTAGATATACGACTAACAGGACCGAACCACTACTCTGTAATACACCCTAGATATACGACTAACAGGACAGGACCACTACTCTGTAATACACCCTAGATATACGACTAACAGCACAGTACCACTACTCTAATACACCCTAGATATATGACTAACAGGACAGAACCACTACTCTGTAATACACCCTAGATATACGACTAACAGGACAAGACCACTACTCTGTAATACACCCTAGATATACGACTAACAGGACAGTATCGCTACTCTGTAATACACCCTAGATATATGACTAACAGGAGAGTACCACTACTCTAATACACCCTAGATATATGACCAACAGGACAGGACCACTACTCTGTAATACACCCTAGATATACGACTAACAGGACAGAACCACTACTCTAATACACCCTAGATATACGACTAACAGGACAAGACCACTACTCTGTAATACACCCTAGATATATGACTAACAGGACAAGACCACTACTCTGTAATACACCCTAGATATACGACTAACAGGACAGAACCACTACTCTGTAATACACCCTAGATATACGACTAACAGGACAAGACCACTACTCTGTAATACACCCTAGATATACGACTAACAGGACAAGACCACTACTCTTATACACCCTAGATATACGACTAACAGGACTGGACCACTACTCTGTAATATACCCTAGATATACGACTAACAGAACAGTACCACTACTCTGTAATACACCCTAGATATACGACTAACAGGACTGGACCACTACTCTGTAATATACCCTAGATATACGACTAACAGAACAGTACCACTACTCTTATTCACCCTAGATATAAGACTAACAGGACAAGACCACTACTCTGTAGATATATGGAGGTTGGGAGAGAGAATGTCATGTCTCCTGGGACGGCTTAATGAGCACAGCACAGAGGTACGGTACACCTCTTAGTGAATTCTCAGGAGAGAGTGTGTGTGTGTGTGTGTGTGTGTGTGTGTGTGTGTGTGTGTGTGTGTGTGTGTGTGTGAGAGAGAGTGTGTGTGTAAGTGTGATAGAGAGGAAGAATGTGAACTCCTAGCTCGAGTCATCAATTTCCAGGAGGAAGGCTAAGAGGCAGGTCTGATGGAGGCTGGGGGTCAGGGGCCCGGTCTTCAGGGGCCGGCGGTCCGTCCCAGACCCCTGGACACACGCATGACTAACAGGACGGTACCGCACACTACTCTGCATCACTCCTGGATATATGGAGGCTGGGACAGAGAGAGCGAGGGAGAGAGAGGAGAGGGAGAGAGAGGAGAGGGAGAGAGAGAGAGAGAGGGAGAGAGAGAGAGAGGGAGAGAGAGGAGAGGGAGAGAGAGAGAGAGAGAGAGAGGAGAGAGAGAGGGAGAGGGAGAGAGAGAGAGGAGAGGGAGGAGAGAGAGAGAGAGAGAGAGAGAGAGAGAGAGAGAGAGAGAGAGAGAGGGAGAGAGAGAGAGAGGGAGAGAGAGGAGAGGGAGGAGAGAGAGAGAGAGAGAGAGAGAGAGAGAGAGAGAGAGAGAGAGAGAGAGTGATTTCTCAAAGGAGGTGTTAATAAGTGCTGCTCTGAGATGCCCAATGCCTCATGGTGATTTCTCAGGTTGGGAGTGTGTGTGAATGTGTGTGTGTGTGTCTATGTGTGTGTGTGTGTGTGTGTGTGTGTGTGTCTATGTGTGTGTGTGTGTGCGTGTGTGCACAGGCAAGGGCCTCTCATTAGGCCAAATACAGCATTCATTACATGCCTGAGGTCTTAGGAGCCCGCAAATAATTGGAGCACAACTTTTCCTCAGTAGATGTTTTATCACCCACATGATCACTGTCCCTGACAACATGATCAAACTCTCTTTACTGCTCCATGACCCATTAGTACATTTTAATTTGGGTAAATTAAACAATTTATATCCTCCATCAGAATACAGTGGAAACCACAGATCGTGGTTAACCGCGTATATGGACCAAAAAGCTTGGGACAGAATTATTCCTATACAAATGCTGTTTAAATAATTCATTTATAATAATCATCATCAATCATTTGGGGTCTGTTCATAAATGACAATAATATGGAAAGCATGTAAAAACTAGAAAGTACATTTCCTGGAGAAAATGTGAGGTGGGCTAGACCGTGTGTCTCTAGCCCACTCGGGATGAATTGTGGGGTCCGTGGCGTGGATAGTGGCGTGGTGGCGAGACGCCGCCCCCTCAGGTCAGAGCCGATCGTGGACAGTGTATCCCTCTCCGGGCCACCCACCTGCCCTCAGCGGTGAAGACCGTGTGTCTCTAGCCCACTCAGGGGCCGAGCCGTGGGGCCCGTGGCGTGGAAAGTGGCGTGGTGGTGAGACTCCAGTAGAATACAGACAGAATACGTTGCTATTCGACAGCTCAGTAGCTCCATAACGCTCTCCTGCTAACAGACGTCGGCTGCGGCCTGCCCAGCGAGGAGCTGGTCCCGGTAGCGCCGTCTTCCTACGGTCTGGTGGGGCGGGGGGGGCCTGTTTCACTGCGACACCGGCTCTTTTCTCTGGCTGTTTACACCGAACACCAAGAAAAACAAAACCAGCGAGGCTCCGCCTCCCTTCTCCTGTATCTCTCCTCCGTCGTCGGACAACCCTTCTCCGCACGCCTCTTCGCCGCGGGAAAAGGTCACAGCGCTGTGATTTACGGTCGTGTCAGTCTCTCCCCGTCGTCGACGTCTCTTCCTGGCGCGGCGGAGGCCGTGCGGCGGTCTGTCGCCGGGATTACGAGGCCGAGGGGAGGGGCGGGAGGCGGGGGGTGGCGTTCTGACTAATTAGCCAAGCCCCGCCCCCCTCATTATAAATCATTAAGATAAACTGCCCTCTGCTGCCTTGTTTAAGGACACCGCGTTGAGGGTGGAATGACGTGTTAGGATTCATACCGTAGTGTGTGTGTGTGTGTGTGTGTGTGTGTGTGTGTGTGTGTGTGTGTGTGTGTGTGTGTGAGTGATGGGGTTTGTGTGTGTGAAGGATGAGGTGTAAGTGTGTGTGTGTGGGGGGGGGGCAGGGTGTGTGATCCGAGTACAGATGAGTTTCAGCGACGGCATCGGAGAGAGAGAGAGAATGAGAGAGAGAGGGAGACAGAGAAGGAGAGAGAGAGCAGGAGAGGGGGAGAGAGAGAGGAGAGAGGGAGAGAATTGTCCACATTGCTATTCCTGCCATGTTAACTTCCCCATGGCCTGATGTTTAATTCAACACAGCGTCCGGCTGTAATGAAAATCCTGGGGTTCAGGAGATTAACTTTACCCAAGTCACACTATAGAACCCTCTCCACTATAGAACCCTCTCCACTATAGAACCCTCTCCACTATAGAACCTTCTCCACTATAGAACCCTCTCCACTACAGAACACTCTCCACTATAGAACACTATAGAACACTCTCCACTATAGAAACTTCTCCACTATAGAACCTTCTCCACTATAGAACCCTCTCCACTACAGAACACTCTCCACTATAGAACACTATAGAACACTCTCCACTATAGAACCCTCTCCACTATAGAACACTCTCCTGTATCACTATAGAACACTCTCCTGTATCCCTATAGAACACTCTCCTGTATCACTATAGAACACTCTCCTGTATCACTATAGAACACTCTCCTGTATCACTATAGAACACTCTCCTGCATCACTATAGAACACTCTCCTGTATCACTATAGAACACTCTCCACTATAGAACACTCTCCTGTATCACTATAGAACACTCTCCACTATAGAACACTCTCCTGTATCACTATAGAACACTCTCCTGTATCACTATAGAACACTCTCCTGCATCACTATAGAACACTCTCCTGTATCACTATAGAACACTCTCCTGTATCACTATAGAACACTCTCCTGTATCACTATAGAACACTCTCCTGCATCACTATAGAACACTCTCCTGCATCACTATAGAACACTCTCCTGTATCACTATAGAACGCTCTCCTGTATCACTATAGAACACTCTCCTGTATCACTATAGAACACTCTCCACTATAGAACACTCTCCTGTATCACTATAGAACACTCTCCTGTATCACTATAGAACACTCTCCTGTATCACTATAGAACGCTCTCCTGTATCACTATAGAACACTCTCCTGTATCACTATAGAACACTCTCCACTATAGAACACTCTCATGTATCACTATAGAACACTCTCCTGTATCACTATAGAACACTCTCCTGTATCACTATAGAACACTCTCCTGCATCACTATAGAACACTCTCCTGTATCACTATAGAACACTCTCCTGTATCACTATAGAACACTCTCCTGTATCACTATAGAACACTCTCCACTATAGAACACTCTCCTGCATCACTATAGAACACTCTCCTGTATCACTATAGAACACTCTCCTGTATCACTATAGAACACTCTCCTATATCACTATAGAACACTCTCCTGTATCACTATAGAACGCTCTCCTGTATCACTATAGAACACTCTCCTGTATCACTATAGAAAACTCTCCTGTATCACTATAGAACACTCTCCTGTATCACTATAGAACACTCTCCTGTATCACTATAGAACACTCTCCTGTATCACTATAGAACACTCTCCTGTATCACTATAGAACACTCTCCTGTATCACTATAGAACACTCTCCTGCATCACTATAGACCACTCTCCTGTATCACTATAGAAAACTCTCCTGTATCACTATAGAACACTCTCCTGTATCACTATAGAACACTATCCTGTATCACTATAGAACACTCTCCTGTATCAC
>NC_140267.1:4382949-4385449 GCF_949987555.1 Borostomias antarcticus | reverse complement strand
GTCTCTCTCAGTCTCCTCCCTTTTTCTCTGAAGCTCATTGAAAATTCCCGGCCCCCCCCGAAGTTAAGTCCCTCCGGAGATCCGATTCCCCCGTCTCTCCTCCTCGCGGTAACAAATGAGCTGTCCACAGACGCTCTCTACAGTATGAAGACGTACACGGCTATGAGCGCTAGATAAATCAACGACAGTAGGGGCTCATGCAGTGACCCGCTTCAAAGGGCAGTATTAAGTATTCAGTCATACAGGCGCTGAAGGACACTTTCAGCTCATGTAGGGTCTGTGTTTGAAATATAAACATTCTATATGTGAGTCTGTCTGAGGTACTTGGGGCTAAACTCTTTCCACATCTGGTACGCCCCCCGCTACAGCCGAGGACAGGGCCAGACTGCAGCACAGCCAAGGACAGAGCCAGACTGCAGCACAGCCAAGGACAGGGCCAGACTGCAGCACAGCCAAGGACAGGGCCAAACCGCAGCACATCCAAGGACAGGGCCAGACTGCAGCACAGCCAAGGACAGGGCCAGACTGCAGCACAGCCAAGGACAGGGCCAGACTGCAGCACAGCCAAGGACAGGGCCAGACTGCAGCACAGCCAAGGACAGGGCCAGACTGCAGCACAGCCAAGGACAGGGCCAGACTGCAGCACAGCCAAGGACAGGGCCAGACTGCAGCACAGCCAAGGACAGGGCCAGACTGCAGCACAGCCAAGGACAGGGCCAGACTGCAGCGCGTCATCCGGTCCGTCCAGAAGGTGATCGGCTGCCCCCTCCCTCCTGGTCCTGCACAACTCCAGGACCCTGAAGCGGGCCAGGAAGATTGCGGCCGACCCCTCCCACCCCCGAGAGAGAGAGAGAGAGAGGGTGTGTGTGTGTGTGTGTGTGAGAGAGAGAGAGAGAGGGGCGGGTAGTAACAGAGAGCGTCAGTGTAAATACTGTACATCATACTGTAGAAAGCAGAGAAGTCAGGAAGAGGAGGTTCCCTTTCCTCATCAGCGTTGAGCGGGGGGTGATGCGTCTTATCTGGGAGCTGACCCCCCTTCTAACCAGTACAGTAGTTGGCGGGCGTCTCCTTATGCTAGAGTGTGTGTGTGCGTGCCTATGTGTGTGTGTGTGTGTGTGTGTGTGTGTGTGTGTGTGTATAGAGTGGCCTGCTGAGCCCTAAGGTTGATTGAAAGCTCTATTTCACTGCTAGGGACACCTTACTGCCTTGAAGGTAATTTCGGCGTGAAGGTCTCTGCCACTGACCGGTTTGATCGGGGCATGATGATGAAAACGTGGAGCAGATTAAATCCCTGAACGGGACTTCTTCTTTGCTATTAACGGTTTTTTTCCTCGGCTCTCACAGACGGCGCCAAGAAACGAGACAAGTGACGGGGGAAGTTGAATAGATCGTTCTGGAAGATTCCAGAGCTATCCTCCCTCAGGGAGTGAGTTAGATGGAGAGTGGAGTGAAGGTTGGTGTGTGTTAAGTTATGTGAGTTGAGGTGATGTTGAGGTGGTCCAGTCATACAAGTAATTAGGAGTGCACCTGGACGTCGGGAATAGGCAAGAAACATGGATGCCGTCTGTAAGAAGGGACAGAGCAGCACTGTGGCTCAGTGGTTAGCACTGTCGCCTCACAGCAAGAAGGTCCTGGGTTCGAATCCCGGTCGTTCCAGGTCCTTTCTGTGTGGAGTTTGCACGTTCTCCGTGGTGGTTCGTGGCATCTTGCCGAGCATAAACGAATCCATTGACTACGAGAGTGAGAAGGGAAAGAGATTGTGTGTGTGGGCGGGGGTTATGGTATTTCGGCTTTGTTGGATAGGACAGTGAAGATTTGACAGGAAAGGTGGGAGAGAGAGAGAGAGGGGGAGGACATGCAGCCCCAGGCCTGGGTTGGAACCCGGGCCGCCGTGCTAAGGACCAGGACCAGTAGGCCACTGGGCCACCCTGAGGAAAACACATTTGAGTAAAATAAAAAGACTTTCAAAAGAGTTTGGAAAGCTAATTATAAAAAAGAGTGAAGCCCCAAGTTGTGATGCACAGTCCCGGGAGAACCGCCCCCCCCCACTCCAAAAACTTTTTATTCAAAAGCAACTGTTATAGTGAGTTCACTGGCCAGTGGCCAGATAGACATCTTCCCGTTAAAGTTAATTGGTCAGAAGCTTCCGGACTGCATATATTTCAGGACAGAAAAAAGAGTGCAGAGAGAGAGAGAACATCGGTGAAATAAGTAATAACACAGCTCGCCTCATCTGCCGGGTTTCTGCCTGCTCATTTTAGGCGGGTGGTTCATTTCCACTCGCGATGGTAGATTTCTAATTAGGGAGCAGTGGAACACCATGGCCTGTGGGTTCCTAAAACCGAAATACAAAAGAAAGGGACTAATCGACTTCGGCCCGAGAATGAATTGGCCCGAGAATGAATGCAGCTGCGTGTTTAGACGTAACACAGGGACATTAGAGAGGGTGTTGTATATTTTTATACTGTATTATACTGTGTTACATCAATACATTTGTATT
>NC_140267.1:4338779-4381279 GCF_949987555.1 Borostomias antarcticus | reverse complement strand
TCATCTCTTCCTGGGGCCTCATTTATCAAAGACCGTGTAAAACGGACACTTAAAGTGTGCGAAAACAGCCCAAAAAATGTCGACTGTTTTCGGATTCATCAAACCGTGCGTACGCACAGCTGTACGAAATCTCCCTTGATAAATCACACCCTTACCTAGAGAAGAGCGCACGTGAACACGCCTCATATCCCGCCCTCTACACGCCCAAACTCAACCGAATATGAGTAGTAGCTGAATGATGTGGGTGTTGATCGTATGCACATTGTGATCCACATAAACGAATTCCTTCGAGGATGGGCCCTCATCATCGTGAGTGCAGTCAATGGCTCCGATTACATTGGGAAAACCGGACGTTCCCACTGAGCAAAGACACGTCTAAAAGACGTCTTTTATTGTCTTTTTCGGACGTCCAAAGACATCCAATTAGGAGCCAGAATGAATGTTTCTTTTTAACGTTCAGATATTGAACCCGTTTTGCACGTCCACAGACGTCTTAGAGGGGTCCAAGCCAGACGTTTGAATATTGAGGGGTCCAGCAGACGAACACACGGGGTTCAGGACCGACGGACGTTATTAAGACATGATCTGAACGTCTCCCTGACGTTGCTGGGTTGCTGCAAATCCCCTTTTGGTGTCGGCCTGCTCCTCCACAGTGTGAGGGAACCTAATGAACCGATCGCTCATCGTAATGAGGCCATCCCAGACTGCAGGCATTATAGCGCTCGGTGACGGCTGTGTTATCCCAGACCTCTAGGGGAAAGATTTAAGATGATTAGATCATTCCCAGCCAGGGCTTCAGCCACAAGGGGTGAACAAGTTAATGTTAATGTCTGACGACCAATTGCTGCTGGAGGTGCCAAAAACAGATTAAAGTCTAGAGGTGACAGGGCTTTTGCGGCGTCCGCCCCGAGGTTCTGGAATAGCCTGCCCGTTTATATCAGATCATCCCAGAATCTTGATATTTTTTTAAATCCTCTCTAAAAACCAGCTTCTTCTTCCTGGCAGTGAAACGCCAGTCTGAGCACAAGCGCAGCGTTTCATGCTTGTATTGTCTGTTGAAATTCCTTGTTTTTACTTAGGGGCCACCTCTGTACAGCACTTTGGTTGACTGCTGTAATTTTAAATGTGCTTTATAAATAAAGTTTGCCTTGCCTTGCGTCATAATACACACCTGTCGGCTAATTCCCGCTGGTATGTCCCAGTTGCCAGGAAACAGGAAGTGGTTAGTACCTGTGCCAAAACACGCAGGCTAGGTCACTTCAATATGTCCAAATGTGAACACATTCATCATTAATATTCATTTTTGGAGTGCTGCCTTGGCCTCATTATTCATTTTATATGTGCTCTGTAGGCCCACCTGTGTTGGCACTGACATGGCGTGGGTGCGCTGGGTGGTCCTTTCTAACGCTGGACCCAATTCATCACACAGCTCAAAGATCCCGGCTATAGGGAGTCTAAACGGGCTGATTAGCCGGTCAGCATCGTGGGCCAGCAGATCTCATCGGTTCCCGAAACACCCGTTCCCTTCTGACCCCTCCCACCACCGTCTCCGGGGTCGGCAACGGCGTTGCGTGCAACGCCGTCACGCACGACGGCATCGGCGAGCTTGTCCAGCAGCCCCGAGGATTATTGGATCCATCTTGTTCCATTACGCACAGGTGGACTCGCCGCAATATTTATACGCTTGACATCTTGATGACAAACTAATCATCAATTATTGGCATTTGATTTGATGGCGTGCTGGATTTGGTGTGTGAGAACATTCAGATCATTGCAGACGAGATTGGAACAGCAGAGGCCAAATTCGGAAAACAAATCCATATGGGACAATAAATAAGCCTGTTAGAGGAAATAATCTCGCATTGAGATACATTTTTGTGGTGAACTGGGCCATTAAAGGCACGATAGTGCATTTATAAACTCCCCGCGCACTTCCGCTCTCCTTCGCACGTTGCAATTCACTGACTCACCACCGGCGTCGCCAATTCCCCGTCGTCAGAAAGGGTGTACCCCAGGGTCAGAGCGGGTGTAAATGTCCGCACTTTTTCCCGTCGCGTTTCGGTTCGATAGATCGCATACTTGGCGGAGAAAAGTGTGTACGCACAAAATGGGGGGGAAAAGGTGTAGAAAAAGGTACACAATGATAAATGATGCCCCTGTTCTACCAGAGGAGCTGTGCCAGGAGGCTTTTCAGGTGAAAATAAGAGAGCTTGTTTGTCTCTTCAAGGCGAAATGTGCTAATGGCTTCAGCCTGACAGACGTGGTTTGTGCCTGTGTCTTGGACTCAGGTTCGGTTTAAAGTAGTAAAATCATAACGGTGTGATTTCTGTTCTCTGCTTATAACTTCTAAATGGTTTTCCTGGATTAGATGCAAAGCGAGGAGGTCCATCCACCAGGTAAACTAGTGGTGAATCTTGTGTCTGTGAATGAATGAATGAATGAATGAATGAATGAATGAATGAGTCAGTATTATCGGTACAGGCTAGCAATGTTGTGTTTGTTTGTTTGTTGTTATTTTTAAGTGTACTGTGATGCCCTTCCATAGAAAACATCTCCTCCGTAGGCCCCCCGCCCCCCCCCCCCCCCGGACCTCCCCCCTGATACTGCTACCCCTGGACTAAAGCTAGCTTATTCAGACCTGGAGTTGGCTTGCTTTGTTCTGAATCCCCCCGCAGTGGGTTCATGGAAAACGCAGCACCAGCGACGTGTGTGTACAAGAACTGTTGTTGCTATTCTGTGGTTGGTGCAAAGGATAATACACAAGGTGTGCCGTTATGGGAAAATACAAGTCTCAACTAACAAAAGTCTCACTAAGTTGTGTTGCCCACTATATTGTATTATAGGCTATAATAATATAATAGCATGTGGTGCCTACTGGAAGAGTGTCAAACCGTTTGCGAGGTTCTGTCTGAATGCGTGTACATTACGTGCGTGTGGATGCATGCAAGTACAGTACGTGGTCACAACTATTGAGAATTCACACTTGTCTACTGGTTTCCTGGTCAGTTTGAAAGCCCAAAACCGTGATGTGGCAAAGGAAACATCTAGATTTCCTAGAGCAAGGTTGCAAAATACAAGGATTACAGAAGAGATGAGGCGAGGCCACTGCGAAATCCTTATAGATAAACACAGTTGTCGTCGCATTTTGTGTCGGTTATGAAAATGATCCAAAACGGCAATGGAGTATTGCCTTCAATCATTCTTTAATCTTCAACCCTGTCTTCAATCATTCTTTAATCTTCAACCCTGTCTTCAACCATTCTTTAATCTTCAACCCTGTCTTCCAACCATTCATTATTATTTTAATTTATTTTATTTAACTGATATTTTTTTTTTCTCTCCTCCGAAGTCGAATGAACACGGGCCTTTTGTAACAGACACTTTAGCTGTTTTGAAAGCCCAAAAAACAGGAAGCTATTGTATATCACAATGTTTGGACGTGAGTCACATGACGAAGGGACGATGGTCCGATTCCCAATCATCGCCTGACACGCGACACACGGTCCAATACTCTGTATTTTGACTTCTGCATCACACATTTTCGCTGGGTAAGGTTTCCAATAAATCAAAACAGTCCCTCTACAGATGGTCGACTAAAACAGATTCTGCTCATCGCTTCACCGCACATCTCGGCCGTCGCCTCAAAGTTCAATCGCTACGGAGAGAGTGTTCCACGCCTCCCAGTTCTGGGGGAGAGGAAAAGAAAATGAAAACATGAGCGAACGAAGAGGAGGGAGGTGGGGAAAAAAAACAATTTACAGACAAGCGAGCGCAGGGGAGGTGCAGGAGCCGAGGGACGGATGACTGGTTTCTGCCGAGTGTGAAAAATTACACGGGCGACATCTGTACATCTTGGTTATAGGCAGGGAGTGCACTTGGGTTTTAGTGTGTATGCATGTGTGTGTGTGTGTATGCGTGTGTATGTGTGTGTGTGTGTGTGTGTGTGTGTGTCCCACACCCCTCTGGAAGGCCTTGGCAGCTCCCCCATATTCCTCCAAAGCAACGTAGGCCAGCCAGGGAAAACCACAAAGCTGCACACACACACACACACACACACACACACACACACACACACAGAGGACACGGGTCAGAAAACCACAGCCAAGTACAGCCATCCTAACACACAACAACAGCAAACACGGTGTATGCGGTGACAGACTGTACATACTCGTTTGCCTACTGTAACCTGTGTAAAAATACCAATTCACATCTTCACCTGCGTAAAATGACACACTACTCGCAAAATTGTGTGTATACTTTACAAGTCCTGCTCTCCCGGACTTCCACTCTGACAACTGCCACCCGAGGGAGATGTGTGGAGGGAAACGCAGCGTGTTGGGGGTGTTAGCTGGTGTTGAGCCCCTGAGTGGTGGTGGTGTTGAACCCTGAGTGTTGGTGGTGTTGAACCCTGAGTGTTGATGGTGGTGGTGTTGAGGCCTGAGTGGTGGTGGTGTTGAACCCTGAGTGTCGGTGGTGTTGAACCCTGAGTGTCGGTGGTGTTGAACCCTGAGTGTTGGTGGTGTTGAACCCTGAGTGGTGATGGTGTTGAACCCTGAGTGTTGGTGGTGTTGAGGCCTGAGTGGTGGTGGTGTTGAACCCTGAGTGTCGGTGGTGTTGAACCCTGAGTGTTGGTGGTGTTGAGGCCTGAGTGGTGGTGGTGTTGAACCCTGAGTTCTGGTGGTGTTGAGCTCTGAATATTGGTGGTGTTGAGGACTTGAGTGCTGGTGGTGTTGAACCCTGAATGTTGGTGGTGTTGAACCCTGAGTGTTGGTGGTGTTGAACCCTGAGTGTTGGTGGTGGTGGTGTTGAACCCTGAGTGTTGGTGGTGTTGAACCCTGAGTGGTGGTGGTGTTGAACCCTGAGTGTTGGTGGTGTTGAACCCTGAGTGTTGGTGGTGTTGAACCCTGAGTGTCGGTGGTGTTGAACCCTGAGTGTTGGTGGTGTTGAACCCTGAGTGTCGGTGGTGTTGAACCCTGAGTGTTGGTCGTGTTGAACCCTGAGTGGTGGTGGTGTTGAGGCCTGAGTGTTGGTGGTGTTGAGGCCTGAGTGTCGGTGGTGTTGAACTCTGAGTGTCGGTGGTGTTGAACCCTGAGTGTCGGTGGTGTTGAACCCTGAGTGGTGGTGGTGTTGAACCCTGAGTGTCGGTGGTGTTGAGGCCTGAGTGTTGGTGGTGTTGAACCCTGAGTGTCGGTGGTGTTGAACCCTGAGTGTCGGTGGTGTTGAGGCCTGAGTGTCGGTGGTGTTGAACCCTGAGTGCTGGTGGTGTTGAACCCTGAGTGGTGGTGGTGTTGAACCCTGAGTGTCGGTGGTGTTGAACCCTGAGTGTTGGTGGTGTTGAACCTTGAGTGTTGGTGGTGTTGAACCCCGAGTGTTGGTGGTGTTGAGGCCTGAGTGTTGGTGGTGTTGAGGCCTGATTGTCGGTGGTGTTGAACCCCGAGTGTTGGCTGGTGTTGAGGCCCCCCTGTGGTCGAGTCCAGGAGCGTTGACTTTGGGCCGGAGGCCAGCTGTCAGGTCGGGGAGAAGCCCCGCCCTCTGTTTGACTGACAGGTGGCTGCTCCAGTAGACCGGCCGAGCCGTCGGCACCACAGAGATACACTTCTCTCACTCTTTCCCTGTTTCTCTTTTTCTCTGCCAGCCTAGACAAGTCTCATCGAGACACAAGAGCACTTTGAGTGAACCAGGGTGTGTGTGTGTGTGTGTGTGTGTGTGCGCATGGCTTAAAAGATCTGTTACAAGAGCTATCCTGTTTCTATAGCCGCATTTCAACGGCCCCTGGAGAACGGACTGAGAGGGTCACCATGTCCAGACAGGCTAAATTAAAACATCCTATTTCAGAAGGACCCCTCTGTGTTAGATATGAACAGAGGGCGAAGACTGGAGCTAAACAGGAAACTATTTCCATTTCCTGCGAGACCTCCTTAGGAGCCGGAGGTGAAACTTACACCGACTGCTCTCACCTCCTCTCCCTCTCCTCCTCCTCCCCTACCCTCCTCTCCTCCTCCTCCCCTCCTCTCCCTCTCCTCCTCCTCCCCTACCCTCCTCTCCTCCTCCTCCCCTCCCCTCCTCTCCTCCTCCTTCCCTACCCTCCTCTCCTCCTCCTCCCCTACCCTCCTCTCCTCCTCCTTCCCTACCCTCCTCTCCTCCTCCTCCCCTACCCTCCTCTCCTCCTCCTCCCCTACCCTCCTCTCCTCCTCCTTCCCTACCCTCCTCTCCTCCTCCTCCCCTACCCTCCTCTCCTCCTCCCTCTCCTCCCCTCCTCTCCTCCTCCTCCCCTACCCTCCTCTCCCCCTCCTTCCCTACCCTCCTCTCCTCCTCTACCCTCCTCTCCTCCTCCTCCCCTACCCTCCTCTCCTCCTCCTTCCCTACCCTCCTCTCCTCCTCTTCCCCTACCCTCCTCTCCTCCTCCTTCCCTACCCTCCTCTCCTCCACCTTCCCTACCCTCCTCTCCTCCTCCTCCCCTTCCCTCCTCTCCTCCTCCTCCCCTACCCTCCTCTCCTCCTCCTTCCCTACCCTCCTACCCTCCTCTCCTCCTCCTCCCCTCCCCTCCTCTCCTCCACCTTCCCTACCCTCCTCTCCTCCTCCTCCCCTACCCTCCTCTCCTCCTCCTCCCCTACCCTCCTCTCCTCCTCCTTCCCTACCCTCCTCTCCTCCTCCCCTCCCCTCCTCCTCCTCCCCTCCCCTCCTCCTCCTCCCCTACCCTCCTCTTCGATGAATTCTCTCTGTAAATCTCTCATCTCCTCAGTTTCTGCGCCCTGTTTATTGTGGCGTGTGGTTACTACAGTACACTAGGAGCTGGCGGCCATCTTGGCACAGGAGACAACAGGATTGGGGGAGAGACAACCTCCTATACACCACTGTCCCGACACTACATCCTCAGTAGGGAAAAAGGAAATTTAGTGTGTGTGTGTGTGTGTGTGTGTGTGTGGAGGAAGGTGTGCAAGTAGAAACAGAATCATACAAGATTGACTAATGTACAGCCAGTTAGTCGTTGAAAAGACGCTGAAAAAAAGAACATTACAATTCGAAGTTATGTTAGAAATTGTGTTGAAAAGACGTTAAAAAGATGACTTTGCCAGACGTCTAAAAAAACATACCGATTTGGTTCAAATTTATATATTTTTTATATACATACTGGATAAACATATTTATTACATACTATATATACACACATATGTTACATACATACTGCATATACACACATGTATTACATACTGTATAAACACATTTATTACATACTGTATATGCACACACATCACATATATACTGTACACACTTATATTACATACTGTATAAACACATTTATTACATACAGTACAGTATATACACGCATATATTACATACTGTATTTACACACATATATTACATACTGTACAAACACGCATCACATACCATTTCTGCCCTTTGCGCTGTCCTGTCTAGTCCTGCCCTGTCTGTTGTTGACCCATCAGTGTTACGCACCAACTGACCAGAACTCATTCCCACTGTGTGTAAAAACCTAGCTGGCAATAAAACAGATTCTGATTCTGATTCTGACCAAGAATAGGGGAGTGAGAGGGGAGGAGAGAGGAGGAGGGAGGGAGGGAGAACAGGGGAGTGAGAGGGGAGGAGGGAGGGAGAGAGGGAGGGAGAACAGGGGAGTGAGAGGGGAGGAGGGAGAGAGGGAGGGAGGGAGGGAGGGAGAACAGGGGAGTGAGAGGGGAGGAGGGAGGGAGAGAGAGAGGGAGAACAGGGGAGTGAGAGGGGAGGAGGGAGGAGGAGAGAGGGAGGGAGAGAGAATAGGGGAGTGAGAGAGGAGGATGGAGGGAGAGAGGGAGGGAGAGAGAATAGGGGAGTGAGAGAGGAGGATGGAGGGAGAGAGGGAGGGAGAGGGGAGGAGGGAGGAGGAGGGAGGGAGAGAGGGAGAACAGGGGAGTGAGAGGGGAGGAGAGAGGGGGAGGGAGGGAGAACAGGGGAGTGAGAGGGGAGGAGGGAGGAGGAGAGAGGGAGGGAGGGAGAATAGGGGAGTGAGAGAGGAGGATGGAGGGAGAGAGGGAGGGAGAGGGGAGGAGGGAGGAGGAGGGAGGGAGAGAGGGAGAACAGGGGAGTGAGAGGGGAGGAGGGAGGGAGGGAGGGAGAGAGGGAGGGAGGGAGGGAGAACAGGGGAGTGAGAGGGGAGAAGGAAGGAGGAGGGAGGGAGAGAGGGAGGGAGAGAGGGAGGGAGAGAGGGAGGGAGGGAGAACAGGGGAGTGAGAGGGGAGAAGGAAGGAGGAGGGAGGAAGAGAGGGAGAACAGGGGAGTGAGAGGGGAGGAGGGAGGAGGATGGAGGGAGGAGGGAGGGAGGGAGAACAGGGGAGTGAGAGGTGAGAAGGGAGGAGGGAGGGAGAGAGGGAGGGAGAGGAGGGAGGGAGAGGAGGGAGGGAGGGAGAACAGGGGAGTGAGAGGGGAGAAGGAAGGAGGAGGGAGGGAGGGAGGGAGGGAGAACAGGGGAGTGAGAGGAGAAGGAAGGAGGAGGGAGGGAGAGGAGGAGGGAGGGAGAGAGGGAGGGAGGGAGGGAGAGAGGGAGAACAGGGGAGTGAGAGGGGAGAAGGAAGGAGGAGGGAGGGAGGGAGAGAGGGAGGGAGGGAGAACAGGGGAGTGAGAGGTGAGAAGGAAGGAGGGAGGGAGAGAGGAGAGAAGGAGGGAGGGATGGAGGGAGAGAGGAAGGGAGGGAGAACAGGGGAGTGAGGGGAGAAGGAAGGAGGAGGGAGGGAGAGGAGGAGGGAGGGAGAGAGGGAGGGAGGGAGGGAGAGAGGGAGAACAGGGGAGTGAGAGGGGAGAAGGAGGGAGGGATGGAGGGAGGTGAAGGCTGCGGTCAGACAAACCTCCGGCGGCGCATTTCTCCTCTCCGCCTCCAGGAGCTGCGTGTCTAACACGCCCTCCCAACAGCAAGCGGCGAGCTCTGATTGGCTCCTGGACCTGCCGCACTCCAGCCCTGTCCAAGGCAGCCGGCTCCGTTGGTTCAATTAAGATGTTGAAACCCGTGGTAGCGGAGACACAGAATAATGGCCCAGCCCCGCGCCAAAGACAACCACATCCTGGTGGTCGTAGAGGCGGAGTACAATGGCCCCGCTCGGCCAAAAACAACCCCACATCCACCGCGTCTCTAACTGGGCCGATGGCTGTCTCTAACTCGACCCCCCCCCCCCCGTCCGCGTTCTCGCTCAAGCGTGCCGATCCGCCCGCAGTGAGGGATTCTGGGTTTTTTCGCCGCGTTCCTTCGTCGGATCACGTTCTCCCGGGGGTCGAGGCTGGGCCAAGTCCGCTGGTTTAGATTCACTTTAGCCCCCATGGTGCACCTGGAACTGGAGACTGCTCGACTACATTTCCCATCAAACCACAGAAATGAGAATGGGCCACATTACCCATAATAATCCTCGCGGTGTGACGCCTTGGCAACATAAAAAAAGACTGAAGTTGGATTGAACCTATGAGACTTTGACGGCTTGAATACAGAAACTCAGCACTTCACTTAAGACTTGAATACAGTAACTCAGCACTTGACTTAAGACTTGAATACAGAAACTCAGCACTTGAATTAAGACTTGAATACAGAAACTCAGCACTTGACTTAAGACTTGAATACAGAAACTCAGCACTTCACTTAAGACTTGAATACAGAAACTCAGCACTTGAATTAAGACTTGAATACAGTAACTCAGCACTTGACTTAAGACTTGAATACAGTAACTCAGCACTTGAATTAAGACTTGAATACAGAAACTCAGCACTTGACTTAAGACTTGAATACAGTAACTCAGCACTTGACTTAAGACTTGAATACAGAAACTCAGCACTTGACTTAAGACTTGAATACAGTAACTCAGCACTTCACTTAAGACTTGAATACAGAAACTCAGCACTTGAATTAAGACTTGAATACAGAAACTCAGCACTTGACTTAAGACTTGAATACAGTAACTCAGCACTTCACTTAAGACTTGAATCCAGTAACTCAGCACTTGAATTAAGACTTGAATACAGAAACTCAGCACTTGACTTAAGACTTGCCCCTCATGACCTGGGACTTGAGAGTAGAAGGTGAAGACTTGAAGATAACTTATGACTTACAAGATGACTTGGTCACACCTGTGCTAATCTCAGAACCCAGAACAAAATCTCCAAAAGCATCATCGGTCTAGAGAAATTATTACAATGAAAACAACAGCTGAAACATTTGTTTTTCAAAAGCCTTGAAAGGTAGATGAACCGAATATCCCTCTGCAATTATGTAAATCGTTGTCCGTGTTCAGAAGAGTTCTGCAATCGTATACATATCCTATTACAGGAACTAACTCTAGACTGAAGCTTAATCTTATGAAAATGTCTCTTTCTCTCAGCTTTGCCTTTTCAATCACACAAAGCTTTGTGGTCGCAGTCTGTGGCTGTGATTGTGATTGCTATGCTAACTCCCTTGTACGTTCATATTTCACATATTCGCATTAAAAATGTTAACGTAAAACCGTGAGCACCCATTTCTAGGAACGTATCCTTGAGATACTTTTAGGCCGCTAGGCGATAATTAACAGCTTCATGCGAATGTCAATCGCGTCTTCAGGGACGCAAAGCTGCCGCGGTATCAAGCTTAGTAGCGCCGCTGATCTAAAAAGTAATGAAAATAAATCCTGCTTCCCCCTTTTCCGAGATCTGGCCTGCAACTGTGGCTGCTTACTGTAGGAACAGTATTTGGAAGCGTGTCAAATGCCCGTGAAGAACGAGAACAAGCCTGACACACAAATAAACACGTTAGCAAAGGAAGGTCACATCCCAAAAAACGCCAAGAGCGACTAGCATCGCGGAGTTAGCCGATTAACAGCTGTCACGATGCCGCGGTTCTTGACACGTCGTCTCCAAGGCGAGAACCGTGGCTCGGACGACCGGGTTCTCACGGGAGAACCGCCCAGTACTACTCGATCAGGGATCTCCAACGAAGAGGGGGGTTGATTGTGAGTTATATTTGTGGAACCTCGGGAGTATGGCCACTACTTAGAACCCTCTGTTCTCTTAGAAGGAGAGGGAGGAGGAGGGCTGTGATTGGTGGGGAGGGAAGGAAGCAGTTTATAAAAAAGGAGGGGTTCAGCTCCGAATTTTCTCCAAGTACACTGGCACAGACGCCGGTATTGTTCTGTGTGAAGCACCTAAGGACTTCTTTGAACTCTGACCCCTGTGCTCAGGGGCTGGAGTGATGTCACCCCTTTGGCTCCATCTGATGTTTTTCTTAACGGTTCTCGTCTTGACTGTGGAGTCACGGCAATTTCCCATGAGGGTGAAAGCAGTCGGACTCAGGTTTTGGAGATGAGCCTTGTCATTGGGTTTATAACCGCCCAATCGGTGATTCCGAATCGGTGATTCTCCCCGCCCAATCAGATTCAACCCAGACTCCTCCCCTTCTGCTATCCAAGTGTTACCGTTTTCAAAGTCCAACAACAACAACCTGGCAACCTCAACAAAGAAACAACACCAACCTGGCAACCTCCCTGCCTAAGATGGTTGTAAAGGAAGGACAGTGATAGATAGGTCTGGCTATGCAAGACTATGGGAAGAGTAGCTTTCTACACTGTTATGGTGTATAGAGGGGAGAATTCAATTAGGTTCTGACTATTTAGGTGACTGAAGATGTGTGTGTGTGTGTGCTGTGTGTACTAGTGTGTGTGTGTGTGTTGTGTGTACTGTGTCGCGCCTCACTCACATGTTGTGTGATCAAGTGTGGCCAATTAAAAACCCTTGAGGACCTGAATTATTATATTATGTGTATTCTTGGGTATTCTCTCCACCAAGAGCGATAAATACAAGTCGTTTCATTACAAATTGCGTGATTTGTGGCGTGACAAAGATGACACTTTATGTCCCTTCAAACACAGCGCTCTCTGGCTGCTAGGTGGCATATAAAATTGTGCCCATGGTAAATGTGTGACACAAAATCTGCCGGGTTGAAAGATGGCCGCAATACACGGTAGATGGCACTGTCATACCTTACTGGAAAACCTATCCTGAACCAGCTACAGTACAAACCTTAGCTGGTCATTAGTTGGTCTTGTTGGATTTACGGTACCTTGTGGGTCAGCCAGTCAGTCTGGCAGTCTACTTCCTGTCTGGAAGTCTACCCCCCCGCTGTCAGTCTACTTCCTGTCTGTCAGTCTACCCCTGTCTGTCAGACAAACGGACAGACACACAGACAGACATAGGGACAGACAGACAAACGGACAGACACACGGACAGACACATGGACAGACAGACAGACACAGAAAGACAGACACACAGACAGACACACACAGAAAGACAGACAGACAGACGGACAGAGTGAGGAAGAGGAGGAGGAGGATGTGAGGTAACAGGATGGACAGAGTGAGGAAGAGGAGGAGGAGGATGAGAGGTAACAGGATGGACAGAGTGAGGAAGAGAAGGAGGAGGATGAGAGGTAACAGGATGGACAGAGTGAGGAAGAGAAGGAGGAGGATGAGAGGTAACACGATGGACAGAGTGATATTCACACGATCGATTAGCCTCTTTTACATTCTCACTCTCTGTGTGTGTGATAAAGAGACGGAGAGAGACAGAGAATGTGTGTGTGTGTGTGTGTGCTCACTCATTATGATGACTTTGCCCACATTCAGTGTGAAAAATGGCCTTGTCTGTGCTGGGAAATGCTGAGTCTCTAATGGTTCCCTTGTGGGACTGGTCTTTGTGTGTGTGTGTGTGTGTGTGTGTGTATGTGTGTGTGTGTGTGTGTGTGTGTGTGTGTGTGTGTGTACATGTAGAGCGGCCACAATTCAAAATTTCGCCGTACAATTAACTGTCTCCAAAAATGCGATTAACACTAATTGTCTCTTTCGGTCAAAACAACAACAAACAAACGACAAAAACAGATCCGACCTTTTCCGCTGGTTCTAGGGCTGCAGCTAACAACTATTTTGATAAATAGCTTTGCTCCGAACAATAAAGTTTGTCCTATGTCACATCCAGGACAGTCTCGCACTCCCACTTATAGTCCTTGTGACATTTCCTTTCCCTCACAGGAGGAAAGTGTAACAACGTATAGCTACAGTACCAGTGGACCATTTTTGGGGTGAATTGTGAGGACTCGGGCATCGGGACATTTGCTTTTTCAGCATAGTTGATTGATTGATTGATTTTATTTATTTTTAAGACAGGGACAAGGTACAGTAGCCATTTACCCTATAGAATAGGGAGAGATGCACTGTACAAGGTTATAGCTAAACAGTTATAGCTTCCACCCGCAGTCCCTGGGCAAATAAATATACAGTCTTAAAATAGTGGGGCAAATAGTATACAGTAGGAAAGTTACATACATAGAAGGAATACAAAAAAGTTAAGATTTCATTCATTCCTATACCCACATCCCAACCTCCCCAGACCCTTAAAAAACAAACCCTAGGTACATAGTGAGGAATGAGGAGTGAAAAAGGTCAGGGGTCAAATTTAATCGTCCTGAGGGCCATGCTCGGGGTTGTGAATAAAATCACGAGGCAGACATTTATTCTAACGACACTTTTTTTTTATTAAAGAAATATAAGTAGGCTAGTAACTGTATTAAATAAAAAGATGAACGGTTGAAATGTTTTTTCATGTTTGTGGGTAATTCAACAAACTACATTTGCATCACAGTAGCTTACTACTACTACGTAGCTAGTAGGAATGTGACACAAATAGTTGTAAGTTGAGTTAGTAATTCACCGACCTAGCTTAAATGTTCGTGGCTAAATCTGTCGGTGGAAAAAATATTTTTTTAGCAGATGTCTTAGTTATATCAAGATTACGCTAACTATTTTATATGTCATATCATATCGTATTGTTATCGTCAACCCAATATCGTGTCGTATCGTGAGATTAGTGTATCGTTACACCCCTAGAAACAACACACAAACACATTAACAAGACCTGGCGCACTGCATGCTGGGATGCAGAACGCGAGGTCTGAAGTCTCACCGCCAGACCCGTTGGACAGATGTCCACGCCGTTAGCTGACATGTCATGTGGCGGCCGAGGATGTCGTTAGGCACTCAATTAGAAGTGGCAGAGGGCATTCTGGGTAGACAGAGAAAACAGTCTCACACGTCGTCTCCTGTCACGTTAAATGAGCCACAGCTGACCTATTGTTATAGTGTCTCATTCTCCAGTCCCCTTCTGGCGAGACATACACCCCCCCCCGCCTCCCGCCCCGAGTCCACATCGTCCTTGCTTCTGGAGAAGAGAGATTTGTCTGTGCCCACATTTTAGCCACAGACAAATATTTCCTCTCCAGAAGCAAGACATTTCCGCCTGACACACACTTGTTTTTCACAATTCATTGTCTTCATTTCTAAATTTAAACGAAACAATCCCTTGGCTCATGACAATCGAACCCGTGACCGATCCAGACCAGGTCTGTGCCGGATAGGTATGGCAGGGTAGGTAGGTAGTCTTATCTGGGGGACAGTGTCTTGTGATAGCTGGGTAGGTCGTCTTATCTGGGGGACAGTCTCTTGTGATAGCTGGGTAGGTCGTCTTATCTGGGGGACAGTCTCTTGTGATAGCTGGGTAGGTCGTCTTATCTGGGGGACAGTCTCTTGTGATAGCTGGGTAGGTCGTCTTATCTGGGGGACAGTCTCTTGTGATAGCTGGGTAGGTCGTCTTATCTGGGGGACAGTCTCCTGTGATAGCTGGGTACAGTAGGTACAGTAGTCTTATCTGGGGGACAGTCTCCTGTGATGACTGGGTACAGTAGGTACAGTAGTCTTATCTGGGGGACAGTCTCCTGTGATGACTGGGTCACGGTCTCTTATCTGGGGGACGTGGTCTCCTGGGTGACGGTCTCTTATCTGGGGGACAGTCTCCTGGGTGACGGTCTCTTATCTGGGGGACGTGGTCTCCTGGGTCACGGTCTCTTATCTGGGGGACAGTCTCCTGGGTCATGGTCTCTTATCTGGGGGACAGTCTCCTGGGTGACGGTCTCTTATCTGGGGGACGTGGTCTCCTGGGTCACGGTCTCTTATCTGGGGGACGTGGTCTCCTGGGTCACGGTCTCTTATCTGGGGGACGTGGTCTCCTGGGTCACGGTCTCTTATCTGGGGGACAGTCTCCTGGGTCACGGTCTCTTATCTGGGGGACGTGGTCTCCTGGGTCACGGTCTCTTATCTGGGGGACAGTCTCTTGACGGTTGGTCTCTTATCTGGGGGACAGTCTCTTGACGGTTGGTCTCTTATCTGGGGGACAGTCTCTTGACGGTTGGTCTCTTATCTAGGGGACGTGGTACCGAGCCCAGTCTCCTGTGATTGGATGAGGAGCCAGACTGCCTGGGAGTGTTTAATTATAAGCGCTGGATGTCGCCGGAGCCGCTTAGACGTGATTGCGCTCCTGAAACAGGAAATGAAGATGGGATTGGACAGGAAATGAAGATGGAATTGGACGGGAGCGTCGCGGAGTGTCTGCTTCACGCTCCGGGATGACGGAGAACGCAGAGAGGTGCGTCACGATGATTGATTATATACGAGCACAGGTGGAAAACACAGATAGGCTCCTACACACTCACAGAGACGGTACAATAACACACACACACACACACACACACACACAGACAAACACAATGCTGACAACAAATAAAAAGTGACATAAAGAGACAAACAAATATACAAAACAGATGCACCTGTTCTGATTGCCTGGGTTGTTTGTTTGTGTGCGGTCTATATTCATAATTTTGCTATGAGAGAATCAAAAGAAGGTTCCGGAGAGTCTTATTTCAGCCTACCAGCACATCGGAAGCAGGTGCGCTAACCTGCAGCATCCAAACTAGCCTAGTCCGTGGGTGCGAGTGTCCAGTCACCATGTTCACAACAGCACTGTCAGTAATTGCAGAACTAAAGCTGCAGAAAATTCAACAGAAAATATAACAGGAAGCAGTAATGAGACGGGCTCCAATAAACAGCTGAGTCGGGCAGATGGCAGACCAAGGACAAACAGGGCGTTTAGCATACAGGAAGTCAATGGAGTTGAACACTTGAGCATTTAGCAAACATTTTAATATGCCTTTTATGTCCGTTGTGTGTGGGGATGATAATAATAATAATAATAATAATAATAATAAAGTATTAAAATAATCATTTTAATAATAATAATAAATAATAATAAATAATAATACATAATATAAATAATAATAAATAATAATAAATAATAATAAATAATAATAAATAATAATAAATTAATAATAAAATAAATAAATCAAATAATAATAAATTATAAATAAATAAATAATTATAAATAAATAAATTAATAATAAATTAATAAAAGTAAAAATAAATAATAATAATAATACATTTTTTTTATAGTGCACTTTTCATTCCGAGAAATCAAAGTAAATGCTAACGAAAGCTAATGAAAGGGATGAATCCCTGTATGTGGTCATCTGAGCAACAGAGGGGGAGAGGGATCCGTGGCCGGTTGCCTGTCATGATCACAGTAAAACTCTTGGCTGTCGGGCCTTTGAAGCTCGACAAGATACACTTCCTCTGTGACTCCGCCCCTTCCCCCAGATCTCCCAGTATTCCACAGGAAGTGAGGAGTGTACACAATCTGAAGGTAAACATGTCTTTTCCCAGAAAGCCTTGGTGATCATAGGGTCGGGGGTTCGAATCCCGCCTCCCTCCTCTCCACATGTCGAAGTGTCCTTGGTCAAAGACACGGAACCCCAAATTGCTCCCGATGAGCAGGTTAGCACCTTGCATGGCAGCTGCCGCCATGGTGTGTGAATGTGTGTGTGAATGGGTGAACGAGAGGCCATTGTAAAGCACTTTGGATAAAAGCGCTATGTAAGTGCAGTCCATTTACCATCTTTAAATGGCTGCATAAGACGCTGCGGCCAGCCATTTGATTTGTGTGTGTGTGAGGGTGTGTGTGTGTGTGTGTGTGTGTGTGTGTGTGTGTGTGTGGCGGGAGGGAGGGGGGGGGGTGAACATCAACCTCATCTGGAAATTGGATTTCTAGCCGGCTTGCTGCAATCTGTTTCCCTTAATGGCGAACAAGGATTGTTTGAAGGCAAGACGGCGGATGACTAATAACTAATTGTGTTCTCCACGGCCAGTGGGCGTGTTCAAAGCACAAATTGGGAAGGTTGGACCAATGGCAGGACTAGGGAGACGACCGCAAACTATTTGCTGGTCGAGGTTTGGAGTGGCCGATTGGAGAATTAACCAAATCCGGACTCAATGAACCGAGTTATCGGTCGCTCTGAACAACACAGACTATCGCAAACCGGATCTCAGACTTTAAACTGTGGTTGAGATTCATTAAGAATAGACAATATGAATTATATGCATCAATATAGCGTGAAACCATCATGACATGATGGCACAATAACTCACATGAGGCAAAAGACACACATTAGTGTTGGGGATTCTGGCGCTGTCTAAAGGTTCTACCTAAAGGTTGTACCTAAAAGGTGCTTCCTACAGGTGTTACCTAAAGGTGTTACTTAAGAACTAAGAAACTAGACAGATTCAATAGAA
The DNA here is from genome assembly GCF_949987555.1 of Borostomias antarcticus. NCBI lineage: Eukaryota > Metazoa > Chordata > Actinopteri > Stomiiformes > Stomiidae > Borostomias > Borostomias antarcticus. The sequence continues at coordinate 4,363,766 of NC_140267.1, read as the reverse complement.
GGAGAGCGTTGATTGATGGGTGGATGTCGTGAGATTATTGGCCTAAAATCTAAGGTACCTGTTGTCGTCATTGCACGTGACCTACCGTTTTCCAGGAAGTAAGAAATGATATACTTTGATATAAGATTACAACGAAAGTAGAATTTTGTAGGTATACATCGTTGAATAGGTGAACACTATGACCATTTCAGGCACGGGGAGAACATGCAAACTCCACACAGAAAGACCAGGAATGACCAGGATTCGAACCCAGGACCTTCTTGCTGTGAGGCGACAGTGCTAACCACTGAGCCACCGTGCTGCCGAAGAAGAAACTTATCAAACAATCACGTTTGGCGAAAGTCACGGTCTGCATTTACAAGTCAACCCAATCATGTTCGGTCTGTAAAAGCCATCTTCATTAACTCTAATAGATGCCTGGAGGAGAAAATGGCGCAGTTGTGTACCGTGTTGCCTGCGCTGAATATTAGATTCCATTTCTGTTAACAATTCACCACCTGGAGAGCAAATTGACTCAAATAAATCAATTCAGCACAGGTGGGGGCTGAAAAACATTCGCTGTGATTGGCTGAAAAACATTCCCTGTGATTGGCTGAAAAACATTCCCTATGATTGGCTTCTTCTTCCTGGGGTGATGGAGTTTAGTGGAGTTATCCTCTTACCGCTAGGAGTGAATAGAGGTAGATATAAGAGGTTTTAAGAGATAAAAGTGTTTCAGAGATGTAACGGCATTATGCTTTTAGTTAAGTTAATACTCAGTCCTAGAGCACAAGGCCATCCAACAGTGTGAACTGCTTGTTTTTGCTTGAGAATCATAATCTTCGCTGGGTGTACAGTACGTCATGGGTGTACAGTACGTCATGCTGGCGGTGACCTACTAGTTAACTCCAGAAACAGTTTTTAAAAAGAAAAATAATTACAGGAACTTTGACTTGCGATACATAACTACAGTAGCCACAAAGGCAATGGGGTACTGTCTCCTTCTGCGGGGTGACTTTCTCTGAACCGAGACATGTGTTCCCGCCTGGTTGGCTGTCCCCCCCCCCCCGGCTGACTGTCCCCCCCCCCTGGCTGGCTGTCCCCCCCCCCCCCCTGGCTGGCTGTCCCCCCTGGCTGACTGTCCCCCCCCCCTGGCTGTTCCCCCCTGGCTGGCTGTCCCCCCCCCCCTGGCTGGCTGTCCCCCCTCCGGCTGGCTGTTCCCCCCTGGCTGGCTGCCCCCCCCCGGCTGGCTGTTCCCCCCTGGCTGGCTGCCCGCCCTCCCTTCTCGCTGTTCCCCCTGACTGGCTGCCCACCCTCCCTTCTGACTGCCCCCCCCCGGCTTGCTGTTCCCCCTGGCTGGCTGCCCCCCCCCCCCCAGTCTGGCCTCATCTCAACATGAGACCTGATCCCAATCAGACACACCAGCAGCAGTTGGGATCACCAGGCCAGACAACTCAGCCTTCTACACGTTTCCCGTGGAGATTGATCCCAGAGGTCGAGAACATCACCGGTGAGAGGCAGGAAATACGCGAGGTAAGCCGTGTGATCAAGTCAAAATCAGTAGAACGCTATAGAGACCTTTTACTGCTCGTTCTTTCTTTCCTTCCGGCAATTTCCGTGCCGAGTTGCCAAGAGGATTATCACAAACCGACTTCCTCCCATGGGGCTTAGGGAGAAACAACAATTTTAGATCCCTGCCTGCCTCCTCCCACGTTTCCCCCAACGCCCCCCCTCCATCATAACCATGTTGCCATGGATACCTTCCACCACTCAGGTCTCTGTATACAGGCCCCTCCCACCAGCCTGATAAAGACCTGCGATAGAAGACAGAGAGGAAACCGGCGTTTACCAGAAAACTCTGTAGATCCTATCCTCCCTCGAACCCGGGTGATTTCACTCTCGTCTTTATTGAATTAGGTGACGCTTGAATTAGGTGACGCAACATGTCATGTCACATCTGTGTGGATAGGAGAGGGAGAGAAGGGACGAAGGCTGTCTGGACACTATTTGACTAATTCTTATCAGCGATGTGAAGGAAATCCTATTTCCTGTCTCACACTGAATGATAAGCCCCACGGAACTTTTCTGACATCGACCTGATGGTGTGCTCGGCTTGAAAAACCCAAAAGGAACGACACACCGTTGCACTATGGGAAACTTGAACAAAGACGCTTAAAAAAAGGAATTGGTGAAATTAAATCCATTTGAAGCCGTGCGGCAGCGTAGCGTGTCTCTATTTTTGCATTTTGCTGTGTTAAAAAATCTTTTATTTACATTCCAACAGTCATTTTCATCGACAGTGACTTACAATAATGACCAGGTGTCACTGGGCCAGTACCGAACTAGAACTAGAGGTCAAAGTTCGACTCCCTGTCTTCATACCCACCACTTGAGTGGACACATCTCTCACGTCTTGTTTGGTATCCGAGTGCATTAAACGTAGCAAACTGTGTCGTGGACATATTTTAAATCTAGCTTATTCACTGTTAATCCAAGTGTTCATTAACACAACGAAAAACTAGGCTTGTTTGGGAATAATATAGACCACCAAGACATTACGGTGCTGTCTACAACAATTATTTGTCTATAGACTATAGACCTACGGGTCAAAATAATAATCAGAATAATTTTGATTGAGGAGTGGAGACATTTTCTGCAGTCTACATGTAGTTGTTAACAGTTAACCAGCTTGTCAGTCTTGCGTTCGCCTCACCGAGAAGCCAGCATGAACACCTGGGTGGGATGTAACAGTGTTCTTCCTCCCCTTGTGGTTGGGAGTAGCAGTGCAGGAGCAAATAATCCCATGATGCACATCTGTAGATGAATGACGCTCCAGAGCGGCTTCCAGACGCCCGTCAAAGAAGCGGACAGACGTAGCGAGGCGTTGAAGATGGCCGGACGTCTGACAACCATCTAACCAGCCTGCAGATTCCAGGATCCACATGTAGGCTGGGTAGATGCCTGCTCACACAGCTAGCAAACTGGGAAGATGCTTGATCACACAGCCAGCAGACTGGGAAGATGCCTGCTCACACAGCCAGCAGACTGGGTAGATACCTGCTCACACAGCTAGCAGGATGGGAAGATGTCTGCTCACACAGCCAGCAGACGCTGCTTGGAAGAGCGCAGCCACACTCGCCAACAAGGTAGTCTGGAGCCCAGCGCCACAACAACATGGGCAGAGGGGCAGAGCTAGCGTATTCGCCTACTTTTCAAATCCAGCTGCATTTGAGAACCAGGCCCTTTCTTTTAGCTAAAGAGTTTTCCCCGTTCCTTAGTAAGAGTTGGTCTGAGCAGCTTCATGGATTGCTTTTTAGGGAAAACTCCTCGCTAGGAATTTTTTGTGCAGTTAGGACTCCTAGTGATTTTTTAACATTCCTTGTGAACTATTCCATGCCACAACTCCTCACTTGACAAAAATGTTAAAGCAACATGATCATTAAATTTATTTTGTTTTTCTAAATAAAATGAATCTCATTCAAGTGATGACTGTGTGTGAGACTGGGTTGCAAATATACGTTTGTTTTTTTGTTTTTTGTTTATCAGGTGATGCGCGAGGCAATGGACAACGTTGTTGTTTACATCTGGGGATATGCACACACAATGTGTAGCCTTCCCCAAAAATGTCTGCAAATGCTCATATAAAATACATAACCTTTAGTAGTAGAATACGGTGCCAGACCTGTACTCTCAACTCCCAGAGGCCTCGTGTTCCAATGAAGGAGCTCTTACTTGAGTGGGAAAACATTTAAAACAAAATGGCAGCTCAAAAAAGAGTGTACTACTGTAATAGAAATGTTAAAATGTCACCTTTGGCTGTCATTAAACTAAAAAGATTCAGAATGCAACTGGATGCTATTCAGAATCCAATATCAATTAAAAGTCAATTAGCCTATGTCTGTGTCCTCAACATTTCATTAATTAAGAAAGAGCAGAGAGGAAGAAAAATCAATATCTGTCCCTGTGAAGAGGTTTCCGGACGCCTCAGTGGGCGCGTTACAGTAATCACCTCTCTATTGATAAAGATTTTCATGCTTTTAGTGTCTCAAAGCAAGTCACTGTGACAAACTGACAAAACATTGGTGTTTCCAGCCTGAGAGAGAAAGCTACCGTACATACATTGGCCCTCATTCATCAACTGAACGGAGAAAGCAATCAATCAATCAATCAAGTTGGATTTATATAGCGCCCTTCATGATACCCACAGCGCTTTACAGAGTCCAGTATTCATTCAGTACCCGGAGGGAACCCACGCAGGCACGGGGAGAACATGCAAACTCCACACAGAAAGGACCTGGAACGACCGGGATTCGAACCCAGGACCTTCTTGCTGTGAGGCGACAGTGCTAACCACTGAGCCAATGATCTCCACCTAAGACTGAATCTACACACGATAATAAAGATCCCATACAGTATTACAACATGGAGTACAAGAACACAAATCTCATTATTCCTTGAGAGACCGTCTATTCTTATATCCATCTGTCTTGTATTTGCAGTAAGCATCACCACAGTTGGAGAGACCTACCCTTGGCCTGCCTGCGCTGGTGAGATCAACACTCGCGAGACATAAAAAGGGGGTTCGACGAACGCCCAGTTCAACAAAGTAGGTCCAATACCGCATGACGTGGCCCGACATCATTGTTCCAACAGTGTGGAAAAATATAGCGTCGGGGTCCAGAGAGACCGTCCCGAAACTCAACAATAATAGGAAATAAATTGCTGACCCAAGCATGGCTCGGGGTTTGACGTCACGCCCGCGGGTGGCAGGTTCTGGCTGCCAGAACCGGACGAGAAGTGCTGACCGGCGAGGAAAAAAACACGCTTTTCCAGGTGAGCCGAGCCAACGGCGGGGTCGGGGGATGACGCCGGCCGGGGCTGCCGACCAGAACGCGTCACGTCATCGGGAGAAGGTCGAACGGGTCGCCCCCCCCCACCCTCCGACGGGCTGCGTCTGTAGCCTCGCGTAGCCGAGGGAGTTGTTAGCGGATGAGGTCAGGTTTGGATGAGGGACCGTGGGAATGGCGAGCAGCGCACTGCCTTCTGGGTAACAGAGCTGTGGGAGGTGGAGGTCATGGTTATAGGACATGACCCACACATCTAGCTATAGTTTCTACTTCTTTACTAATTAAAAATAGATGTTTCCATCCCTGGTGGATCTTCGTCAGGTCAATTTGAAAACACCTTTTCATTCATTCCATATAATCTCACAATGTCAACCAGGTGCACCTCAACTCATCAACTCTTGCATGGTCTGCCTTAATACATTCCCACTCTGCCACAGCTTAAGAATACTCTCTCATCTAATTAACCTTATTCACACGGCGGCCATGTCACGCTCAGGGTGGGAGAATGCGTAAGTATCCATCGTGTAATAGTACAAGTTCGTGATAAAAATAACACTTCAAGATTCGAAATAGTCCGAAATAACATCCAGAATACACGACTGGAATTACAAACTCATGATTACCGGACTCTGATTGTTTTTCACCGCGGTAGTTTTCACGTTATGAAATACATGGACGGGAATGAGCTGATGATTAATGCGCTCATATGTATTTCATAACATGAAAACTACCGTGGTGAAAAACAATCAGAGTCCGGTAATCATGAGTTTGTAATTCCAGTAGTGTATAGTGGATGTTATTTCGGACTATTTTTGAATCTTGAAGTGTTATTTTTATAACGAACTTGTACTATATGGTCTATGGATACTTCCACATTCTCCCACCCTGAGTGAAATGGCCGCCGTGTGAATAAGGTCAATTAAGAGCAGTTCCATTTACCGGCAGACATTTAACTCTGACCCCGCAAAACGACCATTTTAAAAACGGTATTTACATCATTTAACGACTGCGGCTGTGAAAGAGGTCTCGCGGGTTTCATCCCGGCAGAAGTGCTGCCTCAGCTGTCCTATCGTTTACCCCCCCCAGAAGAAAGTGAATCCTGAATGGGACGAGGGGGGGGAAGGCGTCGTGTCCTCGGTAAATGATGAATCTCTCCTCGTTCCGCACCAATGGGCCGGTTATTCTCGGGCTCATCTTCCCCCTATACAATAGCATGTACATTCCACGCATTTCAATATGAGACGGGCTAAAACGGTCATTTGCTCAGCCGTGAGGAACAGAGAGAGGACATGCTACGGCTTGGCTTTCACAGAGTGATGTGTCGTCACCGAATACTTATTACTTAGGGTTTGAATTCATTGATGTTTCCTAACCACAAGTGAAAGATTCAGATATATAGTAGCTCTCTCCAGACTCAAATATTACGTTGAATCGCTGCACTCCGCAAACATACTACATAATACTATATTATTCTGTAGGTTGTGCGGAATCCAATGATTGATTGATTGATTGATTGATTGGTTGATTGGTTGATTGGTTGAATGGTTGAATGGTTGAATGGTTGATTAATTAATTGATTGATTGATTGATTGATTGATTGATTGATTGATTGATTGATTGATTGATTGATTGATTGATTGATGTTATCGATCTATGCTTTATTCCCGCATTAGCTTGAGTTCCAATATGAAATATGTTTCCTTGCGCACCAACACTAAGTGACTGACCAAAACAAAAACGACAGAAATGTATTTCACTTTTCCATTGTGGACTGGGGCTTCAATTTTCACCAGGGTGAAAGAGGTGGACACGAGAGAGAGAGAGAGAGAGAGAGAGAGAGGGAGCGAGAGAGAGAGAGATCTGAGAGAGACAGAGAGGGTGAGAGAGATCTGAGAGAGAGGGAGAGAGAGAGAGAGAGAGAGAGAGGGTGCGAGAGAGAGGGAGCGAGAGAGAGAGAGATCTGAGAGAGACAGAGAGGGAGAGAGAGAGAGAGAGAGAGAGAGAGGGAGCGAGAGAGAGGGAGAGAGAGAGAGATCTGAGAGAGACAGAGAGGGAGAGAGAGATCTGAGAGAGAGAGAGAGAGAGAGAGAGAGAACTGGACATCTCTCTCCCCTCTGGCCCGGGAGCAGACCAGCCCACGGCGCCGATGCCGAGATACGCCAGCGCGCCGTCACAGGAAACCCTTTCAATTCACTGATCTCCTCTCAAAGTGCAGATTATTCCCCCAGAGAAGACAGCTTTCGGAGCGCCGGCCCGAGGCTACGCCCGCCCCTGGGTCCGCCTCCAGAGAACTATTCTATTCTTTTATTTTTTTTGCTTTTAATTTCCTGTCCGTCACGTTCCTTCCGCCGTGGGTTCTCGTAGCGCTGGACGGACCTTACCCTCGTGGTGCTCGTCCAAAAAGTCTCTGGGCCCTGCCGGGCCAAGCGCACGATCTGATTACCGAACATGACGTCTCTGTCGAAGAAGGGGGCGGAGTCTCCGAACAAGCGTACGGGTGTTCAGAAAGCCAGTCTGACTCCTGACTTTGAAACCGCTGCCAGAACGGCTACAACATCCTCCTCTTCTCCTCTCTCTTCATTCTCCTCCCCTGCTCTCTCTCTCTTTCTCCTCCTCTCCTCTCTCTTCATTCTCCTCCCCTGCTCTCTCTCTCTTTCTCCTCCTCTCCTCTCTCTCTCCTCCTCTCCTCTCTCTCATTCTCCTCCCCTGCTCTCTCTCTCTTTCTCCTCCTCTCCTCTCTCTTCATTCTCCTCCCCTGCTCTCTCTCTCTTTCTCCTCCTCTCCTCTCTCTCTCATTCTCCTCCTCTCCTCTCTCTCTCCTCCTCTCCTCTCTCTCATTCTCCTCCTCTCCTCTCTCTTCATTCTCCTCCCCTGCTCTCTCTCTTTCTCCTCCTCTCCTCTCTCTCTCATTCTCCTCCTCTCCTCTCTCTTCATTCTCCTCCCCTGCTCTCTCTCTTTCTCCTCCTCTCCTCTCTCTCTCTTTCTCCTCCTCTCCTCTCCTCTCTCTCTCATCCTCCTCCTCTCCTCTCTCTCTCTTTCTCCTCCTCTCCTCTCTCTCTCATTCTCCTCCTCTTACGGCGCCGATGGAAGCCGACAGCGGCGAGGAGGAAGCCACGCCCACCCAGCCCCCGTTTCTGTTTTCTCTCCCGGCGCTCTGGACAATCGAGGGGTCGCGGGGTCAGACGCTGGGTGGGATGAGACACGAGGGGTCACGGGGGTCAGACGCTGGGTGGGATGAGACACGAGGGGTCGCGGGGTCAGACGCTGGGTGGGATGAGACACGAGGGGTCACGGGGTCGGACGCTGGGTGGGATGAGACACGAGGGGTCACGGGGTCGGACGCTGGGTGGGATGAGACACGAGGGGTCACGGGGTCAGACGCTGGGTGGGATGAGACACGAGGGGTCACGGGGTCAGACGCTGGGTGGGATGAGACACGAGGGGTCACGGGGGTCAGACGCTGGGTGGGATGAGACACGAGGGGTCACGGGGTCAGACGCTGGGTGGGATGAGACACGAGGGGTCAGACGCTGGGTGGGATGAGACATGAGGGGTCGCGGGGTCAGATGCTGGGCGGGATGAGACACGAGGGGTCGCGGGGTCAGACGCTGGGTGGGATGAGACACGAGGGGTCGCGGGGTCAGACGCTGGGTGGGATGAGACACGAGGGGTCACGGGGGTCAGACGGTCATTGTTAAAGACTGGCAGCTTGCGGTGCAATGGATGAGGCTGTATCTTGCGGATGACAGCAGCTTACTGCTCATAGGTCTGTGTGAGAATGAGTCGTTCTGCTGCACAGGCATGAGAGCAACAGATGGCCAGAGAGAGAGAGAGAGAGAGAGAGAGAGAGAGAGAGAGAGAGAGAGAGAGAGAGAGAGAGAGAGAGAGAGAGAGAGAGACAGAGAGGGAGCGAGAGAGAGAGATCTGATAGAGACACAGAGAGGGAGAGAGGGAGATCTGAAAGAGAGAGCAAGGAGTTCCAATGAGAGAGAGAGAGACTGAGAGAGAGAGAGAGAGAGAGACTGAGAGAGAGAGAGAGAGAGAGAGTGAGAGATCTGATAGAGACAGAGAGAGAGAGAGAGAGAGAGAGAGAGAGAGAGACCTGATAGAGACCGAGAGAGAGAGAGGAGTTCCAGTGAGCTCCATGTGGAAATGATAGAATTGAGGCAGGACAACTATGAGTCCTTGAGGTCTGCCACATCCTTCTCATTCCAGACAGAAAAGCACTCAGACTCAATGACCCAACACACACACACACACACACACAAATACCCCTAACCCTAATATCCCCCCGCCAGGACATAGTTCAAACTGTATATGGTGGGAAGTTACTGAGGTGAAGTCTAGGAGCTCTTGTTCAGTTAGCGTGTGGATGGGATTGTTCTTCTGGAAATCTGTACTGTATTAAAAAATTAATAAACAAACAATTTATTAGCATGCTCTCATTATAATCGACACGGGTAGCAGGTTGATTCCACCGTCTGCCTTGTCTTCTGTCTATCCTACATCCTAATGTGTTTCACACCTCTAGTCTGAGCGCAGGCTAGGAAACGCCGACAGGAAAAGGAAGCCGCTTCAGACTGTTGAGACACGGCCCGATGTTAAATTCTGCAGAGCCGGTCCAGACGCTGCCAAAACGTTGGGAAGTTGGGAAGTGGAGCAGCTTTCCAGACCACAGAGGATTTCAATTTCAGAGAGATTAGGTGCAATAATAACCCATACTCCTTTGCAAATGCTGTTTATTATTTTTCCACTTAATCACAGTTAAGCGTGGCGTCTGCCAGGTGGAGGGAACGCAGGGCCTCGGCCCGGCGGACGCAACACGCCATTACCCACAATCCCCCCTGCGCACGTGTGATTGGTCAGTATGGAAGCAGTCACGCTGCTCTCTGATTGGTGGATTTGGTGGGCCGCGGGGAGACTACCTGGGAAATAAGAGAGCAAAAACAGGCGAGAGCTCTCAGCTGAGGTTCAACTTAAAAAATTTGAAAGTTTGGTCTGGATGTCTGCAATCCTCAATATGCGCTAGAGGGCAAAATACATTTTGTTTTTCTTCCCATTTTCCTTTTTTCATATTATGAAAATTGAAGTTGCGACCCACTCAATATAACAAAAAACAGTTTTAGGATCACTAAGTTTGTCATATTTTGTCGTCAAAATCCGACTTTCCGTTTTTTTTTCGAGAGAGAGACAGTGGGAGAGACAGACACCGTTTCCTATCTAGGAGTTTCAAACTCAAGTTGGCGTAGGGTTTCAACCAAAGTACCACTAAATGGTCATGGTTGAGTCACATGTACGGTGTCCCTAATAGGACATCCTCAGACCTCAGAGTAAACCGCTTTGTTCCTCAGATGAAAATCATTTGGTCTTGGACTGTTTGGTAGGAGACCTGAGACTTGAAAGAGTTGAAAACAAGAAAAAGTCTTGTTTGATCCCCCCAAAAGAATGTAACCGACATTTGAACCTCACTGTGGTGTCTTCTGGGGGAATATGTCACTAAGGACCTGACGACAGGGGTTCAATCAGGGGTCAGATTCCCAGAATGCAACGGTGGCCAGGGCATGAGGAGGATGAGAACTGGAAAAGTTGATCTTCAATACAGAGAACAGTATTGAAGTATTGATGTGTGTGTGTGTGTGTGTGTGTGTGTGTGTGTGTGTGTGTGTGTGTGTGTGTGTGTGTGTGTGTGTTTACACTGAATTCACATATTAAAATCGAAATATGCTAGTGTAAAAATAGTTTCACTGTAACATAAGACCTTTTCCACCGCAAGTTTATTAAGTAATACGCCACTAGATGTGAGTCACAGACTTGTACAATTATTGTATCCTACATTGAGTTTGCCATTTAAAACACAACCTTCTCGCAAAAAAACAACAACAACGATATCCCCCATTCTGGGCAGTCGAGGAGAACGGCCCAGACATTCAATCTGGGTCTAACATCTCCTCAGCCCAGAAGACTACGACCTTTACCCTCTGCACATTTACCCACAGGGATGATGTACCTGCCATTTAAAAGTGTGTGTGTGTGTGTGTGTGTGGAGTGCAGCAGCAAAACAGGAGCCTTAAGCACTAATGTGAACATTCACTGAACTTGACATTGACCTTTTGACCCCCGGCTGACTGAATCTGCACCTCCAGAGCAACGGTGCGACCGTGTCCATGGGCCTGGCGCTCATCCTCCTTCGCTAGGAACCTGGCGGAAGGCGTTGATCCAACCCACCCCCCCCCCCCACCCCCACCCACCCAACCACTTTATTTCACAGTCCAAACATCAACACGCACACAAACCCCTCCTGACAACAAAGTGGTCTTGGTTAGGGGGGCGGTCGGAGAGCCGTGTGGGGGGGAGGACGGGCGCGCTGAGGGAAGTATTGTTCGGCTGATGCAGGTGAGGCGTTCGGCCCTCAGCGAGCTTCGCCTGCTCGCCAGACAACAAAGAGAGAGAGAGAGAGAGAAGAAGAGAGAGAGAGAGAAGAAGAGAGAGAGAGAGAAGGAGAGAGAGAGAGAGAAGAAGAGAGAGAGAGAGAGAGAGAAGTAGAGAGAGAGAGAGAGAGAAGAGAGAGAGAGAGAGAGAAGAAGAGAGAGAGAAGGAGAGAGAGAGAGAAGAAGAGAGAGAGAGAGAGAAGAGAGAGAGAGAGAGAGAGAAGAGAGAGAGAGAAGAGAGAGAGAGAAGAGAGAGAGAGAGAGAAGAGAGAGAGAGAAGAGAGAGAGAGAGAGAAGCGCTTTTCTGGGTGAATACGTCCTCAGACACCACGCAGACTGAAAGGGGAAAACGCTGCGAGAGATTAAACATGGCTGCTTTTCATCGGAGGAGGGCGTGTTTTATTTCGGCTCCGATACAGAATTCCTCTCGAGGGCCCGAGCCAAGTTGTTATTCACCACATTGAGGCGTTTTCGCGTGTGCGTCATTCACTCCGAGATAAGCCGGGGTAGCTGATGGCCACATAGCGTGACGACTGCAACACACACACACACACACACACACACACACACTCACACACGCACACACTCACACACTCACACACACACACTCACACACACACACACTCACACACACACTCTCACACACACACACACACACACACAAACTCACACACACACTCACACTCACACTCACACACTCACACACACACACTCACACACACTCACACACTCACACTCACACACTCACACTCACACACACACACTCACACACACACTCACACACACACACTCTAGAGACTTTTCATAATCCATCTGAAACGATCAGTCAATCCAATTATAATATCCGCGGCCTGGGCTTAATTATGTTTGCTAATTATTCCATGACTGCGATTCACTCTCTCGGTGGAAGAGAGACAAGATGAAAATGCCATTGTTGCCAAAATTGTAGTTTTCAACATACTCAGAAATTGTTTCGGTCAACGGTGACAACATTGGACAGTCGAGACAACATTGGACAGCGTGCAGGGACGAAACAGGACATAGCGAAGACAGGACAGTGCAAAAGAGCGAGCGCAAAATACGACAACACAGTCGGGATGAGGAAATCAGGAATGAAATCCGCAGGGGGTAGCTTCCCCGATATTCACTGGTTCCTCTCCGGCGAAGAAACTCCCGGTTGTGTCACAAAACAAGCGCCCCTCTGCGTGCTCGCGACACGCCCAGATAAGTCAGCGACACGGGAGCGCGGCGCGAGAATGATGGGCGGGAAGTGTGTCCGTGTAGGAGCGCCACGCTCTCCGTGGGGTCGGCGTGTATGCCGCTTGGTGGGAGGGGCTTGTTCCTTTTGGGGGAGGGGACAGACAGAAGGGACACACCGCTGAAGTAGGGAGGATTCTTGATGCCACGGTCACTAGAGAGCGTTATTGAGTGGGGTTTGGAGAAGGATGCGCTTGTTGAGGTGACACACTAGTAATGTAACAGTGTGGTCGGGAAGCTGACTGTGAACTCAACATCTCTGACGGGAACAAGGAGATACTGAACCAGAGGAGAGACAGGATCAGGACCAGAGGAGACACAGGACCAGAGGAGAGACAGGATCAGGACCAGAAGAGAGACAGGACCAGAGAGAGACAGGACCAGCTCCACCCCTCCCACCCACCTCTGGCTTACGTCACCGGAATGTTGCTGACCCACTTTGGTTCCAAGAACAATACTTTCACTCAAAAAAAAAAAAGACAAACCACTTCAAACAATGTGGCCGACAGACACACACTCTCTCTCTCTCTCTCTCTCTCTCTCTCTCTCTCTCTCTCTCTCTCTCTCTCTCTCTCTCTCTCTCTCTCCCTCACTCTCTCTCAATCAAGCAGTCACAAACCTAAGCTATTCCTTTCACCGCTCACCACGACACTTCATTGCAATTGGTTCACAAAGTGGGACTTCTGTTTCAGATATTTCTTTAAGCTGAGACTGGCCCAAAAAAAGCGTTGCTATCCAAATTCCTTGGTTGACATGTACATGCAGGCGTGGCCTATCGAAGCCAAATGTATTTGTATACAGTAGCACATGTTCATACAAGCAAATGTAAAACAGTGCTTTACAGAATAAGAAAATATGAATAAAAACTGGCAGGAACTTCCAGGGAAAAATGGAAGCTTACTGAAGGCGTAAGGAAAACAGACAAGTCAAGGTCATAGGTCAATGTTGTACCTCGCTAGAGAAGCTGACGCACTCGTTAACGTCCTGTTTGAGGACGAAACACAAAAGGCCACGCGTTCTTACCTTCGTCACCGAGCTGCAAAATGCATGTCAGATGTCTCGTCTGTCATCGAAATTATAGTTTCATCACCTCCTTTTGTAATTCACCACCTCCCTCAACCTTTCACATAGCTGTGCTAACCTAATTCATGACAGGATGACCTCCAGGAGGTCAACACACCTAGACGTTGTCTACTCCAGAATAACCATCCTTTGTCCCTTTGTCCCTTCAAGAAATGACCGCCTTTTCTCATGTCACGTGTCTGTATTCTCGACCACTGTTGATGACGCCTGCCATTTAATATGACGTACAATGTGTTAGCCAATCACATCCCTGGAAGCGCCATACCTGTGTTTTGCTTGAATATAAGGCAGCGCAAGACCAGGAGGCGGCACTTCTTTGGGATACCACTCATGTGCGTTGTCCGGAAGTCCTTGCGCTCGTATGTTTTCTCAATAAACCAGACTTAACCTGTTTGAGCGAATCTTGGCAAATCCTTTTTGACTAGATCAGTTAAAATCCATTACACGTCACACACACTCACCACACACACACACTCACCACACAGCAACGCAAAAGGTAGGGCCACACAATGGGCCCTCAAATTAATAGACCAATGTAACAGGCCTTACAAGAGCAATCCTCATATAAGAAAGGATCAGTACTCCACTTGATGTGGATTTTCAGTCATGCGCCCGCATCCATCCGTGATAAAAGCCCAGATAAAACCAGCTTACGCAGCCCTTAAATCCCTTCCTATACTGTCATCCTGTCCTCCCTACGTTCCCTGTGATGTTCTCAGCCGAAACGTTTCTGCCGTCGTCTGCGTTCTGCCGTCTGATAAAGGAAGCAGCCATCTGTGGCAAATCACAAATCGGGAGTCTAGTCCCAGAGTGGTATTTTTATATCAACTTCTTCTTCTATACTTCATCTACATTCCACTGACACAACCCTCCCCTCCCCTCCTTCCCTCTCTGTCTGTCTGCCTCTCCGTCTCCCCCCCTCTCTCTCTGTCTCTCTCTCCTCCCCCCTCTCTCTCTCTCCCCCCCTCTCTCTCTGTCTCTCTCCCCCCACCTCTCTCTCTCTCCCTCTCCCCCTCTCTCTCTGTCTCTCTCCCCCCACCTCTCTCTCTCTCTCCGTCTCCCCCCTCTCTCTCTGTCTCTCTCTCTCCCCCTCTCTGTCTCTCCCTCTCCCCCCTCTCTCCCTCTCCCCCTCCTCTCTCCCTCTCCCCCTCTCTTTTTGTCTCTCTCTCCCACTTCCTGTCTCTCCCTTTCCCCCTCTGTCTCTCTGTCTCTCCCCCTCTCCACCTCTCTCTCTCTCCCCCTCTCTCCACCTCTCTTTCCCCCTCTCTCTCTCTCTCTCTCTCTCTGTCTCTCTCCACCTCTCTCTCTCTCTCTCCCCCTCTCTGTCTCTCTCTCCCTCTCCACCTCTCTCTCTCTCTCTCTCTCTCTCTCTCTCCCTCTCCTCCTCGATGGTGCAGAACACGCAGCATGCTCTACGAGGCAGAAAGAAAATACGGCCCGATCCAGAGATATCTTATTTCCTTGCGCTGGTCTTGACTGACACAATGCTTTGTCTGCAGCTCACAACGCAGACTTGGCCATTGATCAAAGCGGACAGAACGGCTGTGTGTCTAGGAGGCTTGGAAGCTGGCTAAGCAGTAATTTAATGCACACGTGCGATTCATGTGGAATATTGCGCTATCGAAATCTGACACATTACCGAAACGGGCCTTACCGGGGGCCAGGGGCCCCAAAAGCTCAGGGGACCCTTTCTTGTCGCGTAGTCAAAGGGCTTCGTCAGTCATGTCAATAACAGAGCCCCCAAATATCCTGCTGAAAAAACTCAAGCAAGAACCTCAACATTCACTCTGAAGACGTCACAAGAAATAAACCGTCATTATACTTTTTAAGTGAGTGTTTATCTGTAGTATATAGATATAGTATATATATATCTATAGTGTTGTGATCCCTCAAGTTAAAACCAAGCTGGATAAAGCTGCTTTTTTGTGTGAGTTTTCTCAAATTATCTTCAAAATGGATCGGGCAAATTCAAAAAGACGATAAATGAAATTGAAGTGGGGGGGCCTTTACGTGTCTGTGCCCAGGGGCCCCTCATTTCCTAATCCGTCTATGCTTGCTCGTGAGGCTAGATTTAATTTGACGCTCTCTCGTAGGAAAGCGCTGGTAATGGACTGTGTAGCCATGAATCCCAGCAGGTCTACCACTTCTCACAACTCATATCCCAATTAGGCGTGAAAACGTTTCACGATTAAAAGAATTGCGACGACGACGTGTTTGATCTGCTTATCCGGGCAAAACAAAAGAAAAAGTACAGACCCCCGTTCATATCGGCTCTGACTGTAATCGGGAGGATCTCAATCAATCAATCAATCAATCAAAGCTTTATTTGTATAGCGCATTTCATACCCAGAGGCAACACAATGCGCTTTACAGAGAACAAGGGAGGTGGGCATACGACCCACTCTCTACATATTCCAGAGGGAAGCAAAAAAACAGTAATCACCCGGGGGCCAGATAAGTGAGCTGTAAAAATTCTTCCCTGACCCCTCTCAACAAGGCGATCGAGCAAGCTCCAGGAGTATGTTTGTCTACCGGCTAAGAACATTTATGAAGCAATACATTACATTAAATTACATTTCAGAGTGAGAGAGGCTAAAAAGCATCATAGGAGAGAGAACATTCTACGGACATGCTACGACATCCACAGCAGACACGGGGGTATCTATCGGACTCCGGGAGGTCTGCTGGTGACAGTGGGGCATCCACTGGACCTGGTTAGAAGATAGGAGGGAGAGAGAGGAGGAGGATCTCCGCTCGGTGGTGGACAGATGGAGGAAGAACCCAAGGGTATCCCTCCCCGGTCTCTCCTGCTCGTTTCTGCGTAGTGTCCAGTCCGGATCCGCTAATCACAACCTTGATCGAGCCGATCTACTCCCCCTGCGCCGGTAATGAAGGCATTAAGGGTGTGAGGAGAGCCAGAGGAGCAGTGCTGGAGCACAGCCATGACGGCCAGCGGGGAGAGGGGGAGATGGAGAGTGAGAGACAGAGAGAGAGAGTGTGAGAGAATGAGAGAGAGAGGGAGAGAGAGATTTCCTCTAGCAGTGAAAGGAAGCAAGACTGGAACTTCTATACCAGCTCCGGCGCTCGAACGTCCCAAATCGATGTCTAGAAACTCTTCAAGGTGAAGAAGCTCTCCTTCTGAAAAGGCCTTATTCCAAATAATCACTCAGCCTCTTGCACTTTATATATTGATCTCAAGACACTAAATTCATGACAATCGCTCAAGCTGGCACTCTCTTGGTGGGAAAGGCGGAGTATTATCACTTTGTTAAACCTATCCGAATGCTCTCAGATCTATCAATATCTACAGGACTGTCTTTGGGTCTTTGATCAACCACAAGGTAAATGGTAAACGGACTGCACTTATATAGCGCTTTTATCCAAAGCGCTTTACAATGAAGGCCTCTCATTCACCCATTCACACACTCATACACACACCAATGGCGGCAGCTGCCATGAAAGGTGCTAGCCTGCTCATTGGGAGCAATTTGGGGTTCAGTGTCTTCCCCAAGGACACTTCGACATGTCGTCAGGAGGAGCCGGGATTCGAACCGCTGACCCTACGATCATTGGACGACCCGCTCTACCAACTGAGAAACAGCCGCCCCATGAGGCAGTGACACACAGAGAAGGCAGGTGAGTGCAGAGCCAAAACAATAAGAATTAGCTTGCAGGCTAATACAGGCTAGGCTAACCGCTGGCCATAAAAGAGTGAATTCGATAACTTGCGTACTGCGTATCGAGATAAAGCTTCCATCGTTGGACTGGAATGAATCAATTTGGTTGTTTTGACAAGCGTGTCTTCAGGCCAGAGTAGATGGATGTGACGGAGAGGACGACATGTGAAGTTTATCCAGAGAGTTGAAGTCAATCCTCCTGGTACAGACGCACTCACATACACACACACACACACACACACACACACACACACACACACACACACACACACACACACACACACACACACACACACACACACACACACACACACACACACACACACACACACACACATGCACAAACCCAAGTGTACACATGCTTGCTTATGGCAGTCGTCGTTGACGTCGCTGGTTGGGGGACAGAATGCTACCAAGGTAGGTGAAGTGTGGGACGATGGCAAGTGAATGAATGAATGAGCAAATGAGCAAATGAGCAAATGAGCAAATGAGCAAATGAGCAAATGAGCAAATGTATGAATGAATGAATGAATGAATGAATGAATGAGCGAATGAGCGAATGAGCGAATGAACGAATGAACGAGCGAATGAATGCATGAATGCATGCATGCACGCACGCACGCACGCACGCACGCACGCACGCACGCACGCACGCACGCACGCACGCACGCACGCACGCACGCACGCACGCACGCACGCACGCACGCACGCACGCACGCACGAACGAACGAACGAACGAACGAACGAACGAACGAACGAACGAACGAACGAACGAACGAACGAACGAACGAATGAATGAATGAATGAAATACGAGGAAGGACAATACGGCTGACTGGAGTGGTTTAGAAGATACTTTAGGTCTAGACAGGCGTCTGGGGGGTCTGGGGCTGATCCCAATAACACAGGAGTCCCAGACGTCTGCGTCTCTCCGTCTCTCCCCCCTCTCCACCCCTCCACGCTCCGCCTCTCCCCCCTCCACCCCTCCACGCTCCGCCTCTCCCCCCTCCACCCCTCCACACTCCGCCTCTCCCCCCTCCACCCCTCCACCCCTCCACACTCCGCCTCTCCCCCCCTCCAGCCCTCCGCACACCCGCCTCTCCCCCCTCCACCCCTCCACACTCCTCCTCTCCCCCCTCCAGCCCTCCACACTCCTCCTCTCCCCCCTCCACCCCTCCACACTCCTCCTCTCCCCCCCTCCACCCCTCCACACTCCGCCTCTCCCCCCTCCAGCCCTCCACACTCCGCCTCTCCCCCCTCCACCCCTCCACACTCCGCCTCTCCGCCCGCACATCTGGAAAGTCTGTTTGCAAGCGTGTGTGTGTGTAAGAGGTCGCAAACACCCCTCGACTTTTTGAAATCTCTCCCAGCTGAGGGCCCGAGCGCCGACGCAGACCGGACCCCTGGGGGCCGCTACACTGGCCCTTTTCCCCTGCGCCTGCATTTCGGAGAGTGTGTGTGTGTGTGTGTGTACCTCCCAGAGTACGCGTGAAGCCGCTGTGCTGCGGAGCCTCTAACAGGCACTTCATCACGGGGGAGGTGAGGCGGTGGGAGCCGCGAGGTGAGCGTCACACAGCTGGGGGCCTCTGTCTGCGCCGCGGTCGGCGTGTAGCGGCGCTGCGAACGCTCTGAGCGCTCTAGCAGGGCGATACGGGGAAACGCCGCCAGACGGACACGATTACACCATCAGACCGCCAGACGAATGGGATTATACCCCCAGACGGACAGATGGATGGAATTACAACAGCAGACGGACAGACAAAGGTTGTTGTTTTTTTCGTGAGGTATCACAGCGAGCCAACCACAGGAAGTGACCCACACAGGGAGGGGGCGTTTGGTAACATGTGCCCACACTGACAAAATGGACACACATTCAAGAAAAGGGCCAGCACTGTCCTGTCTTGTCTAGTCCGTGCTTCCTGTCTAATGTTATCTATCCAATTTATTCTCACCATCCCTCCGCGCCTCCTCTGAATTTCTTCAGGGCCCCCCAGGGGAGGCCCCGCCTCACAGTTTGGGAACGCCTGGTCTATCATATAGGCGAGGTGTTCAATCGTTCAAGTGTTGTCAGGTGTTGGTTCAAGGGATGGAGAGATCAAGTGAAGTGATGTGTCTCGGTTTCAAGGCCTTAGCATGACACTGCGCTAATGGTCCAGGGGGTGGACGGGGGTCCCCCTCTGCTGGTGACACACGGTACTACACTGGGTTTGCCCCCCTCTATGTGAGTGAGGTAGAATGGGGTTAGACGTTTGCCCAATCTACTGGTGTGGTGGCAGGTGAGGCTACTGGTGTATACTGGTTTGGTGGTCCGACTCGGGGCCGCCCCAGCAGCTCACCGGGTAAGGCGTGCCCCATATGAAGGCTAGTCCTTCGCGTGGCGGACCAGGGGTCAATTCCCGGCTCGGGTCCTGTGCCGCATGTCCTCCCCTCTCTCTCTCTCCCACATTTCCTGTCTCTCTCGTCCTGTCCCATTAAAGTTGAAAAGCCCTAAAAAATATCTTTAAAAAAAAAAAAAAGTCGTCCTCAACGGATGTAGGTTTTGGGGATAAGCCTTGTCATTGGTTTATTACTGCCCAATGAGTGGCACCGATTCATGTGGTCGGCCAATCCAGACTACGTGAAACAACAACAACATGGCAACCACTCCAACGAAGACAATTGTGATTGGTTTAAAGAAATACCGTGTTTTTTGGGGGCGCCCCGGTAGCTCACCGGGTAAGGCGCGCTCCATATGAAGGCTAGTCCTTCGTGCGGCGGACCCGGGTGCATGTCCTCCCCCCTCTCTCTCTCTCCCACATTTCCTGTCTCTCTACACTGTCCTATAACATTAAAGCTGAAAAGCCCTAAAAAAAATCTTAAAAAAAAAAAAAAACATTGAAATTGAATACGGATTGATATTTTGAAATGTTTTCACCTTTAGAGTTGATATATATTTGAAAGCTGTGAGGGTAAAAAAAAAAAAAAGCAAAGGGGGACCTCATTGGATATTCAGGCGTCTACAAGGCCATCGCACACCTTCTATCCCTCCTGTCCCCACACCTCCACTATCTGTAGCTAAAACATATGCATCGTCAGCGTAAATGTGATGGCCGTCCTCCTCTATACAGTATAAGCACCATCCAGGGTCCTTTGTGAACTCTGCACCCCCCGCATACCCTTCCCAAAGAGCCCATTGGTCACCGGCATTGTGATGCGAGGGAGACCTTGAGGTGACACATTAAAAAGACGAACCGAGAATGCTAAGGCGGTAGATGAGAAGGCGTGTTTAGGCTTTCGTCCTGCCCTTGGTTCTCCGCGTCCGTTCGACCTGATTATCAGTTTGGTCGCGTTGAAGGCCGAGGCGTGGGGAGAGATTAACCCAGCCGAGGGGGGGTGTTATGTATTTCAGTTTGTGCATTATTCATGACTGAGGCGTACACTCGCTCGCTCGCCCCCTCCCCCCAAACCCCCATCCCATTGAACATTTATGAGGCGTTCGTCCGAAGGGGGGGGTTGTCTGTGAGATTCACTCCGACGCCTCGGTGTGTCACCTTCACCGCGCCGGCCGATGATTTTCACACTGGAAGAAATGAGCTGCTCGCTGTGTTGTGTACATGCGTGGGTGGGGGGGAACAGTGGGGTTTCTAGCTTATATGCCACCCTGGGCGAACCACCCCGCCATGGCGCCCCCCCCCCCCCCCCCCCGGGCCCCGAGCCGATGCGGTGGAACACTTTCAGTTTCGGCACCACCCCCCCCCCCCCACTGAGATGCCCCATGTTGAGTGTGGATTAAGAGCGGGGTTGTTAGAGAGGGGGTGTAAGAGCCTTCGTCACCTTGGCGAATATAAAGAAAAGGGGAGGAGCCAGGGGTGAGCGTTGTGACTCTTGCGGTTGTATTACGCGAATGTCTCTAGAGTGCGCCAAATCTATATTAACTAAATTACATTATGATATGAGAGCTAAAAACCATGAAGAAAATTAAGCTTCTAGCTTTATAGTACAGTAGTTCCATCGTGATGTATATCGTCCAATGGGAAATGTACAATAACCGCATGGTTCCAGTGGAATATGACTAGGGATATTTGTTTCATAGTCCACCGAGCCCTCTCGCCTTTCACACTCCGCTAACCATCACACACACACACACACACACACACCCACACATTACGCATGTACAATCTGCAACCCAATTTTAAAGCTGAGAGGTCACCCATAATTAAACAAAGCATCTTCAATGGCTTCTACTAATAGACCTGGGTCTACGAAGACTGGTGAGTGTTTATGGGGGGATAGAACAATATACCGACCAACCCAATTAATCAAAGAGTTATTCTCCCGTACATACGGTAAACAAAAGCCCGTTTCTCCGCCACATCGTTACCCATTACTGCAGTGAACTTGGCCATGAAGGGCAGAGCAGGAAATAACTGCCCCAAAGTCCACAAAAGTCTTCGGAATAAATCCAAGGACTGGGCCACGTCTTCCCCGACACCAGCTGTGGTGCTAAGCGGTGGGCGTGGGACCTTCGGGGACTCGATCTGTAGTCTGCGAGAGGTGCCGACCGCCAATGAGCCAGCCAAGCCACCGGTGTGGACACCAAGATGGCGTCTGTCAGTCCTCCATCTGCCACTCTGTCGGTCGTCTGTCTACCACTCTGTCTGTCGTCCATCTACCACTCTGTCTGTCCTCCTACCACTCTGTCTGTCCTCCTTCTACCACTCTGTCTGTCCTCCATCTACCACTCTGTCTGTCCTCCTTCTACCACTCTGTCTGTCGTCTGTCTACCACTCTGTCTGTCCTCCATCTACCACTCTGTCCTCCTTCTACCACTCTGTCCTCCTTCTACCACTCTGTCTGTCCTCCTTCTACCACTCTGTCTGTCCTCCATCTACCACTCTGTCCTCCTTCTACCACTCTGTCTGTCCTCCTTCTACCACTCTGTCTGTCCTCCATCTACCACTCTGTCTGTCCTCCTACCACTCTGTCTGTCCTCCTTCTACCACTCTGTCTGTCCTCCTTAAAAATGTGATTAGGGTCGTGGAAACGCTCTCATCCATAGTGATTTCTCGGTTGGTATTCCAACCAGGCGAATCAGCATCCTCCGAACGTGACAATGGAATTAAAACGGCGCCACGCGATTGGTCAGGGGATGAACCGATCTCTGAGGACCCCCTCTTCAGCAAATGAAATAATTTGAAAACGGAAAACGGCCGCAACGGGAAACTATTCAGGCTGAATAATGAAAGGGAACCAAATGAAGGGAAAACCAAATTAAGCGAAACCCAATTCAGCCCGAGTGTCAGGCGATGTCTGGGTGTATCATTTCCTCTGCATAATAGAGAGGGATTAGCATGAGAGAACGCCACCTCGGCTCGGCTGGCGCCGCGGCCCCTCCGCTTCACGCCCTCGCTGCTGGTGAGTCATACTGAGGGGGCGTCTGGTCGACTGCAGGAGGGAGAGAGAGGGAGAGGGAGGGAGGGACTGAGGGAGGGAGAGAGAGGGAGAGAGAGGGAGAGAGAGGGAGAGAGAGAGAGAGAGGGAGGTGAGAGAGAGGGAGAGAATGAGGGAGGGAATGAGAGGGAGAGAATGAGGGAGGGACAGAATGAGAGAGGGAGAGAGAGGGAGAGAATGAGGGAGGGAGAGAGAGGGAGAGAGCGAGAGGGAGGGAGAGAGAAGGAGAGAATGAGGGAGGGAGAGACTGAGGGAGGGAGAGAATGAGGGAGAGAGAGGGAGGGAGAGAGAGGGAGGAAGAGGGAGGGAGAGAGAGGGAGGGAGAGGGAGGGAGAGAGAGGGAGAGAGGGAGAGAGAGAGAGGGAGAGAGAGGGAGAGAGAGGGAGAGAATGAGGGAGGGAGGGAGAGGGAGGGAGAGAGAGGGAGAGAGAGGGAGAGAGAGGGAGGGAGGGAGAGGGAGAGAGAGAATAAGAGAGGGAGAGACTGGGATAATTAAAGGGCATATTGCAGGTTGGAGACCACAGTGAGTCAATGTGGAGGAAGATTATGTAGGAATTAGATTTTCATAAAGGTTATATAAAATATACACTACTGTGACTTCTGGAGCTGTTTTTGTTACTTCCGAAAAACTTCCCCGACCCGGAAGTGGGTTAGAGAAGTCTGGAGTTCAACAGCACAACATCAAAACAATAGCTAGTTTTGCGTTATCTAGCGATTATCTAACGCTGTGTTCACGTTATAACTATCAAACAGGTGATTTGCGAGTTTGAACTACACCAATCAAGGGTATTTTGTGGTCAAAATAGTTGTTGTTGTTCTACTTGGTTGGTAGAGAGGGTCGTTCAATGATCGAAGGGTCAGTGGTTCGAATCCCAGCTCCGACTGTCCACATGTCGAAGTGTCCTTGAGCAAGACACCTAACCCCAAATTGCTCCCAATGAGCAGGTTAGCGCCTTGCATGGCAGCTACCGCCATTGGTGTGTGAGTGTGTGTGAATGGGTGAATGAGAGGCCATCGTAAAGCGCTTTGAGTGCCGCTAAGGTGGAAAAGCGCTATATAAGTGCAGTCGATTTACCATTCCCAATCCAGATTTCACTGTTAAACTATGCATCATTTTGAACTTCAAGATGGTTTTCTGCTGACCAGGCGGTTTACCTTTTTTTAAGAAAAAGAAAGAATATCAGCAGACGAACCAGGGAAGAGTTCCCCCCTCATATTGTAATGAATTGTTCGTTAATTATCTCGGTCGTGTGCGTGTCCCTCGTTCGTCAGGGCCGCGTTGGCCCGGTTTGGGACATAAGAGCCGGTGATCCATCAGCACGCCACAATGCGCCCGACGCAAATGTAGCGCTCGCATGTGCGACCGTGCATAACATGACAGAACGTGGGACTAATGAGCCATCTGAATCCGGATGTACGTTTTCGTACGTAAATACGACCGTGCAAACACAGACTATTAGACAAGAAATGAGGCGTCTGAACCTGGATCAAAGTTTTCTTTTCTTTTCTATTTCTTCTTTCTTCTTTCTATTTCTTTTCTATATTTAAACAAACAAACAAACAAACATGGCTGCCTACTACACTCCAAACAAACACAGGGTCATAAACAAAGTTAAACGAAGCGTCTTTCTTGTGGTGAAGTTCAACCCTTTTTTGAGGCGGTATCGAGGTTCGAGATTTGTCGGGCGAAGGACATGAGCGCAAAAAGGGATTTCCTCAGGGGAACGGGGAGAGGGGCTATGGGGGCGGATACTACCTCACCCAACACTGACAAAATGGCTGCCTGGGCGGTGCCCACCATGACTGTGCATGTACATTTCTAGGGCGTACACATGTGTGTAAGCCGTCATCGGGAGTTTGGTGCATTGGTGGTTCAGGGAGATAACAGAAAAGCAAGACGATAGTGCTTACAGCTGGTTTCTCCTTCAGTGGACGGTCTGTTATTCCCAGGAAGACTGTCAGGGAAATTAACCCTCTGTTATTCCCAGGAATGTCGGGGAAATTAACTGGCCTCTCCTGGCGCCATCTCGCCCTACACTCGGGGAACGCCACGAATGAAATGAGCCAATCCAGAGGAGCGAGCTGCGCTTCTGCCCCAGCGTGCCGACACAGCAACACACACACACACACACACACACACACACACACACACACACACACACACACACACACACACACACACACACACAGCAACACAGACACTATGAGGCCATCCATCCCCCCCAGTCCCTGACCACGCAGAGACACACACACACACACACACACACACAGGTGTAGTGAGCTGTGTA
>NC_140267.1:4333779-4336279 GCF_949987555.1 Borostomias antarcticus | reverse complement strand
TCCTTACACACACACACCATCCTTACACACACACACACACACACACACCATCCTTACACACACACACACACACACACCATCCTTACACACACACACAGATCATCCTTAAACACACGCATGCACACACACACACACCATCCGTCCTTCCATACACACAACCTCCACATTCAAGCACAGCTGAAGTACACACCACTGTAATCATTCATTCATTCATTCATTCAATCTATCAATCAATCGTATTGTCAACAGACATTACCCTATTGAAAAACCAAGATTGCATGACTTATGACAACCTTATGGAGGCATCATGAGAGGTATTTCAGATGTTGGGTTTTTAAGTTTTACCTCTGCCCGGCGACACACCACAAAGGTATTACTTTCCATCGCGTGTGTTTGTTGATTGGTCGGTTTGTTTGTTTGTCAGCAGTATTATGCAAATGCTACCAGTCCTGTGTTGACTGGACAATCATACTTCACATAGCTGGTGAAAACACCATCATCCTCCTCTATTACTCTCGCCCCGAACCCCTCGGCATCCCGCTGATTAACCGATGAGCAAGAACCAAGCGGACCCGCAATCTAATAGCTTTTCTCTACAACACTGTCAATCACTATTCACTCGCAAAAAATCATTCTATCGCAAAAACAATTGCCTTCGCTACGAGCCAAGCTGATATCTTGTTAGCCTAATAGTGCTGAACAATCAATGCTGATATTTTGTCGCAAAAAAACATCACGCCAAAGTGTCGTCTTCCCTCAGAAACGTACACGTTTGGCCCTTGGTGGATATTGATTTCGAGGCCCCCCCCAGAGATAAACTGGAGTGTGTGTGTGAGAGGAACCGCTGAAGAGGGAGGGAGGGATGGAGGAAGCATGTTTTATTGAAAGCGGCGCCCTAGCCGGGTGGGCGGAGCTAGGCGTCCCGCCGCGGCGTCCTGTAATTGCGCCTGGTTTGATGCGTTGCCCTCGCTGCACCTCCACTGCTTTCATTAGCTGGTTATTTGAGGAGGGAGGCTGGTTGGACTCATTAGCTTTGATTGTATTGGGCTCCCTCGGTGAGAACGAGGGAGATGGAGGAGGGAGGGAGGAGAGGGAGAGGTGGGAGAGAGGGAGAGAGAGGAAGAGAGAGAGAGGGAGAGAGAGAGAGGGAGAGAGAGGGAGAGAGAGAGAGAGAGGGAGGGAGAGAGAGAGAGAGAGAGAGAGAGAGAGAGAGAGAGAGAGAGAGAGGTGGTGGTGCATGATGAGCAGTGTAATAGAACACAAAACCTGGTAAACTTCAGTCTCTGACACACACAAGGCCGGGACCCCCGCCCCCCCCCCTCCCCCCCAGACACACACAAATTTACCAGGACCCCCCCCCCCCCCCGACGGCACGACTCCTGTAAACCTCCGCCCCGTGGGGGACCATGTATGCGTCGGCGAAATAGTTCTTGTTTCAACATACGGTTTGCAAATAGCCTACATTTCACAGGACAGCATCCTGAGACCAAGTCAGATGAACCCATGAGCTCCCGTCTAGGAAAAAGGTACATTTTCGCTTTTTACGGTGGCCCTGTCCACTTCCATTGTAATGCAATTTGAGCTGGATGAAAATGTCGATCAAGCTCAATAATGGAGCGATCGGTGAAGCTATGTGTTAGATTTATGTTAGACATACCGCAAATAGGACTCGTGTCCAAAATAGCCTTATACTTCAAGGTAAGTAAAGGTAAGGTAAGAAAAAATATACAGTTCGAAAACGGAGGTAGGGCTGAGGAGTCCAGAGACTTGAAATTATGAACAAGTCAGTAAAAGTCAGTGAAACTGATGAGGCTGCATTTACACACTGCTGCATCTGAAAGAGTGTTTGGGACGAGACAATATTGAGCCCATATTGCAGAGGGGCTAAGAGGGAGAGAGGGAGGAGCTGAGAGAGGAGAGGAGAGGAGAGGAGAGGAGAGGAGAGGAGAGGAGAGGAGAGGAGAGGAGAGGAGAGGAGAGGAGAGGAGAGGAGAGGAGAGAGAGGGAGAGAGAGAGAGGGAGAGAGAGAGAGAGAGAGGGAGAGGAGCGAGGAGTAGAGAGAGAGAGAGAGAGGGAGGAGAGGAGGAGTAGAGAGAGAGAGAGAGGGAGGAGAGGAGGGAGGAGTAGAGAGAGAGAGAGAGGGAGGGAGGGAGGAGAGGAGTAGAGAGAGGGAGGAGAGGAGAGAGAGAGAGAGAGAGGAGAGGAGCGAGGAGTAGAGAGAGAGAGAGAGAGAGAGAGAGAGAGAGGGAGGAGAGGAGTGAGGAGTAGAGAGAGAGAGAGAGGGAGGAGAGGAGTGAGGAGTAGAGAGAGAGAGAGAGGGAGGAGAGGAGCGAGGAGTAGAGAGAGAGAGAGAGGGAGGAGAGGAGAGAGGAGTGAGGAGTAGAGAGAGAGAGGGAGGAGAGGAGCGAGGAGTAGAGAGAGAGAGAGGGAGGAGAGGAGCTAGGAGTAGAGAGAGAGAGAGGGAGGAGAGGAGCGAGGAGTAGAGAGAGAGAGGGAGGAG
>NC_140267.1:4323779-4328779 GCF_949987555.1 Borostomias antarcticus | reverse complement strand
TGTTCTTCACCAACGCACGCAGGATTCTGTTCAAGTCTGTTTTCCTTCCTTCCTTTATCGTCGCCCACTTCCCCGTCCTCCTCAAGCGTGACATTTAAGAAGGGCACTTGAGCCCCTTATGAAGGCCTGCACGGCACGGCTGAAGAGAAGGGGCCCCAATTAATGATCTGGCTCTTGAGACGGGGGGCTTTGTGGCAGAAGCGAGACCAGCACAATAGACCATGTAATTATACACTCCGTGCTGCTCTCCCAGACACCCGCGTCTCATTTAGAGAGCTGTCAAGGACACGGACACCCACTGTTTGCTGATGATATTTTCCAAGTCTTGTTTGTGTTGGAAACAAAACTATATATTTTGCCGTTCAAAGACGAGCAGTGACACCTGGAGTGTTCCAGGGGGGGTTTGAGGCCTGCCACACACACACACACACACACACACACACACACACACACACACACACACACACACACACACACACACACACACACACACACACACACACACACACACACAGCTGTTCTAACATTGACTACCTGGACAGAGTGTGAGGACAAATCACTAAAGAATCCCCCAGACGCCTCAGTTTTCTTCACTTCCTGTTTTTGTTTTGTTTTCACGGCTCCGTAAAACCATCCAGAAGAAGGAAGCATCGCTGCTTGGAGAGATGAATACAGCGAGGAGACTATCGACACTCGTTGTTGTTGCCTGAATTATACGAGCTCCAGAGAGCTGTGGCCCCCTCCTCTTGGAGACGACCCTCACCTCAGTTCTGCTTTCTCAGCGCCCCGGGTGAGGCCCCGGACCATCCTGTAACCTCGCTCCACACAAGCCTCCCCCGGGAGGAGGGGAGAGCTCGGCTACCACCTCCAAGAGACTTGATTTGTGCCCGGAGGGCAACAAAGACATAGGC
The DNA here is from genome assembly GCF_949987555.1 of Borostomias antarcticus. Classification (NCBI taxonomy): domain Eukaryota; kingdom Metazoa; phylum Chordata; class Actinopteri; order Stomiiformes; family Stomiidae; genus Borostomias; species Borostomias antarcticus. The sequence goes on along the minus strand of NC_140267.1, from coordinate 4,327,868 downwards.
CCGACAATACAGATATAAAACAATAAAGCAGAAAAGCCTGGGGGGGGGGGGGGGGGGGGGATGATACAAGATATCTAGGCTGTGATATAAAATATATTAAAAACTGCTGAATTTCAGGACATCAATTTCTATAACGTCACCTGTAAAAACGACATAGACGAAAATGACACAGCAAGCCAAGGGCAGCAGATATATTGTCACAGTCGTCAATGTTATCATCACTAAGACACACCACCATCACTACTATCTGCTATCTACCCCCCTGGACTGAGGTCACAAGGGCGATGGTGGTGGAATAAACGAGTGCCTCTACCTACTACTCTTCCCAGGGGGCATCTGAACCAGGGGCCACAAGGTAGGGTCCGGTTTAGACAGTTCATCCAATCACCTGCCTGTATTTTTGTGTGAGAAAATGCCTACCCTTTCCCAAACAGTTTCCCATTGAGCTTTCCCAGATGGTTGTGTGAAGCAAACCAGTCAGGTTCTGATTTCACTTCTTTGTATGAGATTTAGTTTAGACTTTATTGCCCCCAAGGGGGGAATTCTTTTCCACACTTTACATTACAGGACAAACATTGCGTACAACGGCACACAGTAATAACATACAATAACAAAACCATAAAATGACACCATACAATGACAGGTACACGCTCAGGTTGGTTCGGCGTGGCTTGTTGTTGAGGGCCGCTAAGGCGACGGGATCAGGCGGTTCCCTTCTGCTCCTCCGTGTTCCGGGCGGGCGAGGTGGTGATTGAGTGGGGGTGTGATGTCCCGTTCTACTGCGGTTACAATGCGATAGTCTTATTATTTATCTGTGAGGTCGGCTGTGGGGAGGCCAATTATCCCGGCAGAGGTGGCGGTGATGTGTGTGTGTTGAGCCCGGTTGGTGACAGAGTGCAGGTTGAATAAGCAGAGCTGTACAGTAGGATGGGAGGGATAATGCTCTGGTGAAATGACAGGAGACGACGGGGGCAACGGAGGGTTTTGAGCGTGCGGATGACCGACGGCCCTTGGTGGCTACTGGTTTGGGTCACTTGTGCGCTGGTGTCTTGTCCAGTGTCACTCCGGGGTATTTGAAACGGTACAACCACGGCAGCGGTTTGGCTGTTGATGAGAATGGGTGCTGAGGTGAGGGGGGGTCAGTTATTATTTCCTCTCGCTGACGTCGAGGTGAAGATGTTTATTCTCACACCGCTGGGTGCGTACTTCAAAGGAAACTTTCAAAAGGAAATTATGGTAGGAGCTTATAGAGCAGTAAAAAAACACATTCCTAATGATTGTTATTCTAAGTGGCCTCTAGTAAGATTAAGGAAACATTTTTACTTGTGAAGACTGTCAGCTGTGCACTTCACTTTGAATAGACATAACTATTCACTGGGAAGCCTGTGGAAAGAAAAAAACTATTTAAAAAATAAAAATTGTGTCTTAAAACAAATAAGACAGCATTCAACCCTATGAGTGTCAGACAACCATTGGTGATATACTTTAATTGTAGCTCGTCACACAGCTTGAGTGTATTAGGTTATGTATGTGTGTATTGTGTCATGTATGTACGAGTGTGTATTGTCATGTACAGTATGTATGTGTGTATTGTGTCATGTGAGTGTAGTGTCATGTATGTAGGCTATGCATGTACAGTATTTATGTATGTATGTATGTATGAGTGTATTGTGTTATGCATATGTGTAGAGCCATGTAAGTGAGTGTATTGTGTCATGTATATGAGTGTAGTGTTAGGTTTGCTTCGCATAACCATGTGGGAACTCTCCATTGGAAACTGTTTGGAAAAGGCCGAGCACATTCAAAACTATTTGGCTGGTGAACCATCTGAAAAAACCCTGGAAAGGTCACGCCCGAACTTCAACCACGCCTTGCCGTCTTAAACCCGCCCAGTCTAGCTGTTTGTATGTCAAATTCCTCAGAACCAAAGCTGATTGGTCAGATCGTTTCCCGACCGGGCTCAGAAGTTTCTCTATAGAGAGTATCCAGACTGATTTGCGAGTGAACTGAGCTCGCGGGATCAGGATGGTCTCATCAGGGCCTGTGGATGCAAAACAAGTCCAAAGCATTCAAGATTCACCACCATGGTCGTCATGAGGGACTTCTCAACATTTCTTTCATTCTTTGGACTCCAAACATAACTAGTCTGGCATAGAACGCTAATAGGGGTGGAGTCGGCGCCTACCTTTCAAATCCGGCTGCATTTGAACATAATGTCATCAGGACTGTACAGTTGGGACTTAATGAAAAAATGATCCACTCCATTAAAGAAAACTAGCTAGCCAACTCTGAAGTGAGTTAATGTGGAAGGTCCAAGTATCCTAAACGGCACATTATGTGCCAAATACACTATATTGCCAAAATTATTTGCTCATCTGCCTTTACGAACTTAACTTAAGTTTATATGAACTTAAGTGACATCCCATTCTTAATCCATAGGGTTTAATATGACGTTGGCCCACCCTTTGCAGCTATAACAGCTTCAACTCTTCTGGGAAGACTTTCCACAAGGTTTAGGAGTGTGTTTACGTGAATTTTTGACCATTCTTCCAGAAGCGCATTTGTGAGGTCAGCCACTGATGTTAAACGAGGAGGCCTGGCTCGCAGTCTCCGCTCTAATTCATCCCAAAGGTGTTCTATCGGGATGAAGTCAGGACTCTCTGCGGGCCAGTCAAGTTCTTTCACACCACACTCGCTCATCCATGTCTTTATGGACCTTGCTTTGTGCACTGGTGCGCAAATCCCTCCGATTCCATCAAGTGGGGGACATTGAAATCATAGCTCTTCAATTACTCGCAAATATCTACTCGTACAAATGCCTGATGTTTCTATTCACTGGGTTTCCCTTGTTACTTAAGAGTAGCTCTCATCCTAGAGTGGATTGGCGCCATGTTATTTTCTCGTTATTTCTTAGATAAGCACATCAAATCAGAAGGTAAAATGAAGCATTCGCACAATCGATCCACATTTTCAAGCTCCATTTAATGTCCTGGTGAAAGGAGGATGTGGTTGAACGGGGAGTGAATAAAATAGAGTGCACCTCCTTCACTAGAATCAACATAAAAAAGCATTTCTTCTTCTTTTTTTTGCCAGATGGAGCTGAAAAGCTATTTTGTTGGTATCTCAAATAACCAGTAAAGAGTACTTGGGTGGTTTGATGTAGATGAAAAGGCACATCACATCTTTGTATATGACGGGATTGTTGCACACGCACACAAAACACACGTACATCCACATGCACAAGCCTTCAGACACGTCCGCATCCCGGCGCGTCGTACGTACAAACTTATGATCTGCGCTCATCGATTCATATATCTGGTCAGAGTAAAACAGGTTGCATTTATTAAACTTGCATTGAGAATTAGTGAGGGGGGGGGGGGCAGAAAGAAACGATGCTCGTAGCGTTTGTGAACAGCTTGTAAAAGTGAGAACATCTCATCGGTTAAGATCCACCACCTCCACCTTTATTGAACTTTACAGGATCCTGTAGAACGCAAAGAAGCCATGTTTGACGGGCGACCCGGAATCTCTCAAATTCGGGAAAAGTACGTGTCGTTTTTTCTCTCGTCTTTTAAATAGTATTCTTAAAGAATGACCGATATATTCTTGGTTATAACTGTCCTTGCGCTAACAGTCAAAAAATGAAGGAAATTAACATTCAGTAAACATTCTTCTCTAAAGGTCGTTCCCTTATATATTCTGTGATCTTCTGTCATTATGTATACATAAACAAGTTTAATAACATACCAATCAGTGGTTATTTCACAATTGGAAAAAAAGCACGAAAGGTTTACACTCTTTTACAGGTAAATAAAAGATAATTTTGTTTTTGTTGACTGTTTCCTTAAAGGCATAGCATCGTTCAGAGGGTGTCTTATTTGTCAGTTTGTAAGCGGTTTCTTTTTTCTTTTTTCTCTCGTTTGCCCCGCCCTCTTTTTCAGCCATTTCATAATTAGATTCTTACATACAAATATTGACAAAATGGTGGCTTGTGCTTGGAAGCCGTCAAGTCTGTTGGATAGCGATAGTAATAGTACTCGGAGCGCGACGGGGGAGGGGCCTCATAGCTGGCCCTCGCCGCAGTGGCCG
>NC_140267.1:4287687-4321079 GCF_949987555.1 Borostomias antarcticus | reverse complement strand
AGTAGGTGTGGTTAGGGTGTAGTAGGTGTGGTTTGGGGTTAGTAGGTGTGTTTTGGGGTTAGTAGGTGTGTTTTGGGTGTAGTAGGTGTGGTTTGGGTGTAGTAGGTGTGGTTTGGGTGTAGTAGGTTGTGGTTTGGGGTGTAGTAGATGTAGTTTGGGTGTAGTAGGTGTGGTTTGGGTGTAGTAGGTGTGGTTTGGGTGTAGTAGGTGTGGTTAGGGTGTAGTAGGTGTGGTTTGGGGTGTAGTAGGTGTGGTTTGGGGTGTAGTAGGTGTGGTTTGGGTGTATTAGGTGTGGTTTGGGTGTAGTAGGTGTGGTTTGGGTGTAGTAGGTGTGGTTTGGGTGTAGTAGGTGTGGTTTGGGTGTAGGAGGCGTGGTTTGGGTGTAGTAGGCGTGGTTTGAGGGCGAGTCTCACCTCTTTGAAGCAGGGTGAGGGGTTGCGCATCTGCTCCAGCATGGCCCACTTGACGGTGGCCTGCCGGATGTTTCCGTCGTACTCCCGGGAGCTCTGCGTGCCGCTGGGGGTGCCCCGCGAGCGCTCGTACCCCGGCTCGTTGAAGTACGGCTCCGCCACCAGGATCAGGGACTGGACCGACACCAGCACCTGGGACAGCGGGGAGGAACGCGCTCGTTATTATTTCACGTGTTTGACCGCTATCATGAGCTTGGCAGGTGGACTGTGTCGGGGGGGGGGGGGGGGCGTCAGTCAGGACGAGGATTCCCCCATGTAGCGGTATTCTTGTTCCAGTGTTATTAATGGTTCAATCACTGGCCTGGCCTGTGTCTCAAGGAGAATGGGTACACCAGCCCAGCATGCCTCCATCCCTCTGCCCCAGAATCCATCACTCATCGGGGGCCAGTCAGACGTTGGTTGGGTGCCAGCCTGAAGCCCACAGGACAGCGGGCCAGGCCTCTTTTTAAAAGATGCAGCAGTGACATGACCTTGACGACGTTCGCCGAGCCCAGCCGTTCCAGCGCTGTCAGATCTGTTCCAGCCCTGCCCACTCCCCGCTGGCCGTGGTGCCAGAGCCAGATCTGATATGTGGTGTCAATCCAAAGCCTGATCACTCGATTCCATCCCCCCCTTCCCTGTTCAACCATTATTTTCCATTATTGATTAGTCAGACACTAACGGGAATAATAATCAATAGAGATGTCTCTATGAACTCTCCAACCCCACACATTAGAGAGTGAGAGAGAGGGAGAGAGAGAGAGAGGGAGGGGAGGGAAAGAGAGAGGTAGAAAGAGAAACGCTGTTTTCCAAGGACCTTGCTAGCTCGCTGCCGAGATGAATACACACGTTAGCGAGCGCGTGTCCCAGAGCGAGACGCGTCCATCATCGCGGCGCTACTCGACAGCCGGCGCCGTTACCGGCCGAGACGCGTTCTGATGACAAGCCCTTAACGGTGCGCACCTTAAAAGACATTTATACAGAGGACCATTACCGCGCACGGCGGTGACTACTCAGCACTAATCTCGAACATACATACTGCTTGAAAAAGCCCAGGGGCCTCATTTATAAAGCCTTGCTCAGGGTTCATGTACTAAGGGCTGCGGACGACCGCACGTTCCAAAAGGTACGCACGACGATTTTCCAATTTATAACGGAAGAGTGCATAAATTTCACCTCCTCCAAGCTGTATTCTTTCAATTACAATCATTGTGTATCACTGTGTATTAGGCTGGCTGGAGTAATTCAGTGTTCCACCATTCATTCCGTAGGTTGGTATTCGAAGCTCAACTCGGCATTCAGAGCTGGGATTTTATTTTGTGTTTTGTTTTGCAATAGTAGCTCAAGCTACGATAGTCTTTGTATCGGGGCCGATCCTGCGCTCTAATCGTACTCGTCAGAACGCCTCGCGAAGAGGGACTCGTGAAAGTGCAACTGACCAAAAGCAGGTTTCGGCATGATTGAAAAGATTTCTTGTGTTTCCTCCCTCACAGCAAAAGACTCTCTCTCTCAGTCTCAGAGCGGGTCTCTCTCTGTCTCAGAGCGGGTCTCTCTCTGTCTCAGAGCGGGTCTCTCTCTGTCTCAGAGCGGGTCTCTCTCTGTCTCAGAGCGGGTCTCTCTCTGTCTCAGAGCGGGTCTCTCTCAGTCTCAGAGCTGGTCTCTCTCTGTCTCAGAGCGGGTCTCTCTCAGTCTCAGAGCGGGTCTCTCTCAGTCTCAGAGCGGGTCTCTCTCTGTCTCAGAGCGGGTCTCTCTCTGTCTCAGAGCGGGTCTCTCTCTGTCTCAGAGCGGGTCTCTCTCCGTCTCAGAGCGGGTCTCTCTCCGTCTCAGAGCGGGTCTCTCTCCGTCTCAGAGCGGGTCTCTCTCCGTCTCAGAGCGGGTCTCTCTCCGTCTCAGAGCGGGTCTCTCTCTGTCTCAGAGCTGGTCTCTCTCTGTCTCAGAGCGGGTCTCTAGCGTGGCTGTTCTCTCTCTGTCTCAGAGCGGGTCTCTCTCAGTCTCAGAGCGGGTCTCTCTCTGTCTCAGAGCGGGTCTCTCTCTGTCTCAGAGCGGGTCTCTCTCAGTCTCAGAGCGGGTCTCTCTCTGTCTCAGAGCTGGTCTCTAGGACAGACAGAGCGACATCTCTGTTTATAAGTATAAAAAGCCAGAATGCGCTCGCCTCAGTCTTGAACAGTCTTTACATGACTGGGCGCTTAATCCTAATAAATAGATAATGAAAAAGTAAATAGGCAGCACTCCAAATCCATTAATTTGCTTTATTTACCACACGGACGTTTGGCCTTACACACGCTGAGGAAACAGACAAACGTCTGTGTGCCAAATAAATTAACGGATTTGGCGTGCTGCCTATTTACTTTTTCATCTTCTAATAATTAGGAAGAGTGAAAATGCTTCTTAGACAAATATTACAAGATTCAAGATCTGTTTATTCGCCATGTACGTGGTTTACACACACTAGGAATTCATCGTTCGCAGCCACCAGTATGTTTTAAGAGCAATTTTCTTCAAACTAATGTCTAAACTATGAACACAACCTGAGACAAGCTTTGTTTGTGGGACATCAGAGGCGTGGCCTTAAGAAATCAAGCAAACTTATTGGTTATTATTCTCCCCGTGATTGACAGGTCGGAAATGTCTATTGAAATATCTTCATTTGGGGAACCATAAGCTTTTGGCAGCAGTTTTTTTTTTGATTAATCACGATTAATTAATTACAGATCATGTAATTAATTCGATTTTTTTTTAATTGTTTGACAGCCCTAGTTACAAAATTAGCCTACTGGCAGCTAGCATCATTAGATACAGTAGCTTTGAGTGCTTCACTCAATCAAACCTGTGTAAGTTGACAGGCCTAACCTAGCTACTAGCTTGCTATTATTAAGCTAGAATAGTTAGAATCTGATGTTAAGTTGACAGGCCTAACCTAGCTACTAGCTTGCTATTATTTAGCTAGAATAGTTAGAATCTGATGTTAAGTTGGCAGGCCTAAACTAGCTACTAGCGTGCTATTATTTAGCTAGAATAGTTAGAATCTGATGGCAAGTTGACAGTCCTAACCTAGCTACTAGCGTGCTATTATTTAGCTAGAATAGTTAGAATCTGATGTTAAGTTGACAGGCCTAACCTAGCTACTAGCTCACTATTATTTAGCTAGAATAGTTAGAATCTGATGTTAAGTTGACAGGTCTAACCTAGCTACTAGCTCACTATTATTTAGCTAGAATAGTTAGAATCTGATGTTAAGTTGACAGGCCTAACCTAGCTACTAGCTTGCTATTATTACGCTAGAATAGTTAGAATCTGATGTTAAGTTGACAGGCCTAACCTAGCTACTAGCTCACTATTATTTAGCTAGAATAGTTAGAATCTGATGTTAAGTTGACAGGCCTAACCTAGCTACTCGCTTGCTATTATTTAGCTAGAATAGTTAGAATCTGATGTTAAGTTGACAGGCCTAACCTAGCTACTCGCTTGCTATTATTTCGCTAGAATAGTTAGAATCTGATGGCGTGGCACGTTTGCTCACCTTGTCACCGGTAGGCTTAATAATATAGACGATGCAAGGCTGCCACCTAGGGGATCCATTTGGATTTTGTTTTGAGAACGAGTACTTAAGTACTCGTTCAGAAACACCAGAGTATTCGAAGGTAGTAAAATGTATATCACTGTGTGTGTGTGTGTGTGTGCGCATCACTGTGTGTTAACCACTGTGTGTGTATCACTGTGTTTATATCACCGTGTGTGGGTATCACTGTATATGCGACACCTACAAAGGGGGTGGGGGGTGCGTTAGATCCGCTCTCCCAGTGTCCCCCTCTGGGCGGGCACAGCCAAACTGCCCCATCTGCTCCAGCAGATTTACGGCTGTATTAACCTGATGGATGCTCCTCTCTGTTTACAAGCCTCAGAGGCAGCTCTCCACAGACGGCCTGCCTGCCCCCCCACACACGCCTGGACTACACCCCCCACACACGCCTGGACTACACCCCCCACACACGCCTGGACCCAACCCTCCAGAGAGCGTGTGTAGCGCACGCCGAGCGGAAGCGCTGTGCAGAGTGGCGAGGGCGAAGGATTCTGCAGCGTAAGGATATATTCACGTGTGCCACGGGGACTTATTAAAAGTGCTGTTTGAGATCAGCCCACGGGGTACAGTAATACGGCTCGGAAATGGGAGGTCCTGATTGGAGCTCTACTGTAAGCAGCAAATCTCTGTCCAGTATGAGTGATAAGTGCGGAACAGGGGGCGTTATTATCGTGATTTTAAAGGGGCTCTTCACTGATTAGCATTAAGCTTTGTATTTGTCCAAAATGTCCAAAATTAATGTGGTTTTTCTTCCCTCAGTGTTTCCTGGGGCTATTTTTCTCAGTTAAAAAAAAAAAAAACTCAAAAAATGTCACATGACGTCAATTTGATCCTTCCTGCTCAGAACTACAATTTCTATTTCCACATTTTTCTCTCACCTGTAAGAAGCTAGAGGTATGTGTGTGTGTGTGTGTGTGTCTCACCTGTAAGAAGCTAGAGGTATGTGTGTGTGTGTGTGTGTGTGTGTGTGTGTGTGTCTCACCTGTAAGAAGCTACAGGTATGTGTGTGTGTGTGAGAGTGTGTGTGTGTGTCTCACCTGTAAGAAGCTCAAGGTATATGTGTGTGTGTGTGTGTGTGTGTGTGCGTCTCACCTGTAAGAAGCTAGAGGTATGTGTGTGTGTGTGTGTGTGTGTGTGTGTGTGTGTGTGCGTCTCACCTGTAAGAAGCTAGAGGTATGTGTATGTGTGTGTGTGTGTGTGTGTGTGTGCGTCTCACCTGTAAGAAGCTACAGGTATGTGTGTGTGTGTGTGTGTGTGTGTGTGCGTCTCACCTGTAAGAAGCTAGAGGTATGTGTATGTGTGTGTGTGTGTGTGCGCGTCTCACCTGTAAGAAGCTACAGGTATGTGTGTGTGTGTGTGTGTGTGTGTGTGTGTCTCACCTGTAAGAAGCTAGAGGTATGTGGGTTCCACTTCTCCTCCGGTCTGCCATGCCAGGTGTTGAGGATGCTTAAACACACCTGAGGAAGACCAGCAGAGAGAGACCGGCCGGGTCAGTATACGTATTTAAACCAGCGTGAAGGTCGGTAGATATGGGAGGAGCCTGGCGGTCCGTGGGGGGGGGGGGGTTAGGGGGGACCCACCTTGCCGTCGTTGTAGAGGTTGGGGTTGAAGCGCACGCTGTGCCCCCCCGTGGTCTCCAGGTTGACCAGGGGGGGGGAGTTGGGGTAGTCCTGGGGGAAGTACACGTCGAACTCGAAGCAGCCGTTGGCGTAGGGCGTGTCGGCCGGCCCCGTGATGAGCACCTGGGAGGGGGTCAGCGAAACCGGCGTTAGAAGAAGGGCTTGAAGGACGCAGACTGCTGCTTGGTTTAACAAGGTCAAGGTCAACTTTATTTATAAAGCACGTTTAAAATCAACCGAAGTTGCACCAAAGTGCTGTACAATATATAAAATAAACTAAAACAAAAAACAGAATAAAGCATCATTATGAAATAAATGTATTGTTTTTTTGCTTCCCTCTGGAATATGTAGAGAGTGGGTCGTATGCCCGCCTCCCTTGTTCTCTGTAAAGCGCATTGTGTTGCCTCTGGGTATGAAATGCGCTATACAAATAAAGCTTTGATTGATTGATTGATTGATTGATTGATTGCACATTGTCATGGCTACAGAAAAATGACACCAGCGGCGCTTAGATAGGTAGCCGCGCTAATTCTGTCTGCTCTGGGTACGATTACGCAACTTGCGTGTGCCGTCGACGTAGCGAACGTGACACGGAAGTGACTAGCGTGCATAAGACACATTTCAGAATCGTCAAAATGGCCGCCGATCGTCACGAAACTAAAAGGTCATCCGTGGCACCTTTAATATGAGCTGTGAATGGTTCATAACCTCAATATGCTTTAATATGAGCTGTGAATGGTTCATAACCTTCTACTGACATAGAAAAAGAAAAAAAGTCATATTTCACAATGTGTTCCCCATCGTTATTTGGGTGAGAAAAATCCCTTAATACATAATCTATACGCCCAATCAGGGGTTAATTGCTAAACTAGCATGAATAAGGAGATAAGAATGATTAATTCATGAAGTGTTCGATAACGATACTATAATGATCACCAATGTTGCAAAAACCAAATGGCCTTTGAGAAAGCTAATTAATTTTAATACTAACCAAGAAAAGCTCATTAATCAAAGCAGCGCATGAAGAGATCTCATACAAAATAAACGTCCATCTCTATCAAGGATTTAGATTTAGAGGATCTAGAAGTGAAGTAAGGAGTCGGGAAAAGTCTGGTGAGACAGCATCAACCCAGGGGGGCTTCTGGGAGACGTCTGGCTAACCTCTCCTTCAGTCTCTCTCTCCTTCAGTCTCTCTCTCCTTCTCCTTAACCTCTCTCTCCCTCATAGTCTCTCTCCTCCTTATCCTCTCTCTCCTTCCGTCTCTCTCCTTCTCAACCTCTCTCTCCTTCATAGTCTCTCTCCTTCTTAACCTCTCTCTCCTCAACCTCTCTCTCTCCTCAACTTTTCTCTCTCTCCTTCATAGACTCTCCTTCTCCTTAACCTCTCTCTCCCTGAGTCTCTCTCCTTCTCCTTAACCTCTCTCTGTCCTTCAGTCTCTCTCCTTCTCCTCAACCTCTCTCTCTCCCTCATAGCCTCTCTCCTTCTCCTTAACCTCTCTCTCCTTCCGTCTCTCTCCTTCTCCTCAACCTCTCTCTGCTTCATAGTCTCTCCTTCTCCTTAACCTCTCTCTCCCTCATAGTCTCTCTCCTTCTCAACCTCTCTCTCCCTCATAGTCTCTCTCCTTCTCAACCTCTCTCTCCCTCATAGTCTCTCTCCTTCTCAACCTCTCTCTCCTTCCGTCTCTCTCCTTCTCAACCTCTCTCTCCTTCCGTCTCTCTCCTTCTCAACCTCTCTCTCCTTCCGTCTCTCTCCTTCTCAACCTCTCCCTCTCTCCTTCTCAACTTTTCTCTCTCTCCTTCAGACTCTCCTTCTCCTTAACCTCTCTCTCCCTGAGTCTCTCTCCTTCTCCTTAACCCCTCTCTCCCTGAGTCTCTCTCCTTCTCCTTAACCTCTCTCTCCTTCCGTCTCTCTCGTTCTCAAACTCTCTCTCCCTGAGTCTCTCTCCTTCTCCTCAACCTCTCTCTCCTTCCGTCTCTCCCTCTTAACCCCCCCCTGTTCTGGCTGACGGTCTGGTGAGGGGCTTTCAGCCGAGCCAGGCAGGGCGATTACCCACTCACAGGTATTCAGGCTCAAGGTCGGCGCGCATGACTGCCAACTTGCGGTGTGTGTGTGTGTGTGTGTGTGTGGCACGGGGGTCCGGACGGCAGCTCTGCTAATCTCAGCTGAAGCATTGCTCCACACACACGAGAGAGAGGATTGGGGGGGTCTTTCCTGGCGTGTCCAGGGGGGGCTTGTCTGAGGGTCTGCACGTTGTTTGGACAGGGGGAAAACGAGGGAAGGAAGGATGGAGGGAGGGAGGGAGGGAGGGAGGGAGGGAGGGAGGGAGGGAGGGAGGGAGGGAGGGAGGGAGGGATTGAGAGAATCCTCGGGCGTTCGTGCGTCGACAAACAAGGTGTCTGTGGAGGATAAGAGGAAAGGGAGGGGGAGTGGATGAGGAGGGGGGGTGTGGATGAGGAGGGGAGGTGTGGATGAGGAGGGGAGATGTGGATGAGGAGGGGAGGTGTGGATGAGGAGGGGAGGTGGATGAGGAGGGGAGGTGGATGAGGAGGGGAGGTGGATGAGGAGGGGAGGTGTGGATGAGGAGGGGAGGTGTGGATGAGGAGGGGAGGTGGATGAGGAGGAGAGGTGTGGATGAGGAGGGGAGGTGGATGAGGAGGGGAGGTGTGGATGAGGAGGGGAGGTGTGGATGAGGAGGGGAGGTGTGGATGAGGAGGGGAGGTGTGGATGAGGGGAGGTGGATGAGGAGGGGGCGTGGATGAGGAGGGGAGGTGGATGAGGGGGGAAGGTGTGGATGAGGAGGGGAGGTGTGGATGAGGAGGGGAGGTGTGGATGAGGAGGGGAGGCGTGGATGAGGAGGGGAGGTGGATGAGGAGGGGAGGTGGATGAGGAGGGGAGGCATGGATGAGGAGGGGAGGTGGATGAGAAGGGGAGATGGATGAGGAGGGGAGGCATGGATGAGGAGGGGAGGCATGGATGAACCTGGAAGTGGTTGATTTTCAAGAGTATATGGATGTAGAACGTGAAAGTGCCCCATATACACGTGAAGGATGAAATCAGACCACACGTGATTAAACCATGAATTAAACACACATCTAGCCGGGCCAAGCTGCAGTGCGAGACTGTCACGCTTGTCATCTACTAAGTAGCAGGACACGGGAGCGGGAGGTGACCAAGCATCACGCACTCTGGATCCGGGCGCGGCGCGTTCTATAGCGAAGTGCGAGGAGACGTTGGGTTTTACAGGAACAAGCTGGAAGGGACGGCGTGTTTCAGTGCATGAAACTGTGTGTGTGTGTGTGTGTGTGTGTGTGTGTGTAGTGCTCCAGATATAGATAGTACACTAGGATACTAGGATGTAGTGTTCCAGGTATAGATATTACACAAGGATGCTAGGATGTATTGCTCCAAGTATAGATATAATACTAGGATACTAGGATGTAGTGCTCCAGGTATAGATATTACACTAGGATACTAGGATGTAGTGCTCCAGGTATAGATATTACACTAGGATACTAGGATGTAGTGCTCCAAGTATAGATATTACACTAGGATACTAGGATGTAGTGCTCCAAGTATAGATATTACACTAGGATGCTAGGATGTAGTGCTCCAAGTATAGATATAATACTAGGATACTAGGATGTAGTGCTCCAAGTATAGATATAATACTAGGATACTAGGATGTAGTGTTCCAGGTATAGATATAATACTAGGATACTAGGATGTAGTGTTCCAAGTATAGATATTACACTAGGATACTAGGATGTAGTGCTCCAAGTATAGATATAATACTAGGATACTAGGATGTAGTGCTCCAAGTATAGATATTACACTAGGATACTAGGATGTAGTGCTCCAGGTATATATATAATACTAGGATACTAGGATGTAGTGCTCCAGGTATAGATATTACACTAGGATACTAGGATGTAGTGTTCCAAGTATAGATATAATACTAGGATACTAGGATGTAGTGCTCCAGGTATAGATATTACACTAGGATACTAGGATGTAGTGCTCCAAGTATAGATATTACACTAGGATACTAGGATGTAGTGCTCCAGGTATAGATATAATACTAGGATACTAGGATGTAGTGCTCCAGGTATAGATATTACACTAGGATACTAGGATGTAGTGTTCCAAGTATAGATATTACACTAGGATGCTAGGATGTAGTGCTCCAAGTATAGATATTACACTAGGATACTAGGATGTAGTGCTCCAGGTATAGATATAATACTAGGATGCTAGGATGTAGTGCTCCAGGTATAGATATTACACTAGGATACTAGGATGTAGTGCTCCAGATATAGATATTACACTAGGATACTAGGATGTAGTGCTCCAAGTATAGATATTACACTAGGATACTAGGATGTAGTGTTCCAGGTATAGATATAATACTAGGATGCTAGGATGTAGTGTTCCAAGTATAGATATTACACTAGGATGCTAGGATGTAGTGCTCCAAGTATAGATATTACACTAGGATACTAGGATGTAGTGCTCCAGGTATAGATATAATACTAGGATGCTAGGATGTAGTGCTCCAGGTATAGATATTACACTAGGATACTAGGATGTAGTGCTCCAGGTATAGATATTACACTAGGATACTAGGATGTAGTGCTCCAGGTATAGATATTACACTAGGATACTAGGATGTGGTCAAAGACGCCATTTAGACACACTGCTGGGTATTCAAATTCATTCCCCAAGATCCTCTAGCGCTGTCGCCAACGCCGAGCATGACAACACTACATACTTAGCCCCCTGCAGTGCTCAGTGCTTTGGGCGCGTTCCATTTAACCGTAACAATAATCATTTTTACAAGCCCCTCCGTGGAGAATCTCTCCCTCATGGTCCTCGCTTGTTTGGAGGTCGTAGTGTCGGGGTGGGTGGGGGGCGTATAAAGACCATGCTCACTTTCACACAAGACTGTACGGGACGATGACGTGAAAAGGGAATCACATGCTCACAGAGCTACAGTAAAAAGAATAACTAACTGTGAAATGAGATTGAGGTAAGTCATCTGGGCGTGTGAAATGAATTCTGGGATGGGAATCATGTGGGGAAGTTACTACCGAAATCTGAGTAGGGGGAATCCATTTTGTTAAATATATGCTGAGAGAGCGGTCGCATTTTAACCATGTTGTTTAGGGTATAGGTAGACATGAAACGTTATTTACTGCTCAACAACTGGATCAAATACTTGAAATACTTGCATTTATTTGATTTGATTTGAAACCTTTGTTCATTCAGGGAAGATGTTTGAGAGCAACAACATTTGATGTGTCATTTACCTCAGTGTTTGTTGTTGTTTTGGTTTCATTTCGCTAGCGAGGCTAAATCAATCGCACTCAAGAGTAATTGTGGCAGGTTTGATTGAGAAGGCGATGTCCACTGGCTGAGCCAATACCTGGATACCTACCTTCATGATGTCAACAAGCCAGGTAAGAGTAGAGCTAGATATCTACCTTCATGATGTCGAGGCGCTCCTCGTCACAGCGGACGAAGACGGAGGAGGAGGAGGAGAGGGGCAGCGAGGTGGAGAGCGTGACGGCCTCCTGGGCCAGGCGGCGTGCGCGGGCGGCGCTGTTGGCGTCGCTGGCGTTCTTCACCTGAGACATGTAGTGGTAGTTGACCTTGAACATCAGCTTGCCGTCCTCGTCCTCCGACACCATCTCAAACGTGTCTACGCGGAGAGAGAGAGAGAGAGAGAGAGAGAGAGAGAGAGAGAGAGAGAGGAAGAGGGAGAGGGAGAGGGAGAGGAGAGGGAGAGGGAGAGGGAGAGGGAGAGGGAGAGGGAGAGGGAGAGGGAGAGAGAGAGAGGGAGAGGGAGAGAGAGAGAGAGAGAGGGGGAGAGAGAGAGAGAGAGAGAGAGAGAGAGAGAGAGAGTAGGAGAGAGAGAGAGAGAGAGAGGGAGAGAGAGAGAGAGAGAGAGAGAGAGAGAGAGAGAGATCAGTCCACACAGTGACACAATACTAGGGCTGGATATCGATTCGAATTTCAAGAATCGATTCGATTCCGATTCACAAGGTTCAGAATCGATTCAATTCGATTCAATATCGATACGGTTAGTGTTATTAAAACCTGTATTTTTTTTTTTTTGCTGTAACCTTAATTACATGACTGCCAAGTTACGCAACACATCAATACTAGGGCTGGGTATCGATACTGATTTCCAAAAATGAATGAATGAATCATTGAATGAATTAATGAACTATTCATTCCTTAATTTATTCATTCATTCATTAAATAAAAGATCGATTTTGGGATTCATGAATCGATTCAGAATCGATTCAGAATTGATGAATCGATTTTTTAAACCCAGCCCTACAAAATACCTTATTGTTTATTCTACTGACCACCACAGGAATACCATACTGTTAACTTTACTGAACACTACTACAATCATAGGTATACCTTAATGTTAACTTTACAGAAATGGTAAATGGACTGCACTTATATAGCGCTTTTCCACCTTAGCAGCACTCAAAGCGCTTTACAATGGCCTCTCATTCACCCATTCACACACACACTCACACACCAATGGCGGCAGCTGCCATGCAAGGTGCTGACCTGCTCATTGGGAGCAATTTGGGGTTAGGTGTCTTGCTCAAGGACACTTCGACATGTGGACGGTCGGAGCTGGGATTCGAACCGCTGACCCTTCGATCGCTGAACGACCCGCTCTACCAACTGAGCTATAGCCGCCCCCCCAGGTTGTGTTTCGTGGTGGTATTCTAGTCTATTCTATTCTCCCTGGCTACCTGGAGCAGCTCCCTCCATCCCTCTCCTCTCCGTCTGGGACTCTGACCGCTACGGCAGAAACCCGTTTACATTTGTGTCACTGCCAATAACGTCAGACGATCGGGTACCGCTCGCAAAATCAATTTGCGTCCGCCAAACAAAAAATCCCCCAATGAAGCGGGAAGCGGCCGGATGAGGAGTGACAGACGGAGACGGGGGGAAACCCCGCCCCCCTCGGGAAGACGGACAGGATGGACGCTGTGCATCATGGGAGGAGGGGTGGCTACCGCTGCACTGATAGGAAGGAGGAACAGATATAGGCACAGCCCCGGGGTGCATGCAACTCAAATTAAATTATTACAGACACACACACACACACACACACACACAGACACAAACACACACAGACACAAACACATTATATAATAAAAGAGTACAGAACACTCCTAGCGTACAGATACCACACACACACACACACACACACACACACACACACACACACACACACCACTCACCGAACTGCAGTTTCTTCATGGCAGCCACGTATTTCTCCTCCAGGGAGCGCAGGAGGGACAGGGGCTTGGTCCGCGTGGACGCCTTCCTGGACGACTCCGCCAGCTTCCTCTCTGATGGAGAGAGAGAGAGAGAAGGGGAGAGAGAGAGAGAGAGGGAGAGAAGGCAAGAGAGAGAGAGAGAGAGGAGAGGGGGAGAGAGAGAGAGGAGAGAGAGGGAGAGAGAGAGAGGGAGGGGGAGAGAGGAGAGGGGGAGAGAGAGGAGAGGGGGAGAGAGAGAGGAGAGGGGGAGAGAGAGAGAGAGAGAGAGAGAGAGAGAGAGAGGGGGAGAGAGAGAGAGAATGTCACCACAGAGGGGATAAAAGCCACCAGGGCCACCATGTGTCACTCCTTTCATCTCTGCAGCCCACTGGCCCAGACCTGCAAGCTTTGTATTAATCCTAAAAAAAACACACACACACACACACACACACACACACACACACACACACACACACACACACACACACACACACACACACACACACACACACACACACACACACACACACACACACACACACACACACACACACACACACACACACACACACACACACACACACACACACACACACACACACACACACACACACACACACACACACACACACACACCCCTTTCTTTCCGTCAGGTCATTTGGTCAGAGGGACCGATCAACATTCTCGTCCTCGTTTTAAAAAAAAAATGAAATCATGAATTTCCAGTCTGTCCTCCTCCGCCTGCATCTCCTGGCAGGACGTCACAGTGGTCATGGTTACGCTGCGTCCGTGTCCGTCTGGATCACGCAAAAAAACGACAAGACCCATTTCCATGAAACCCGGTGGAGGGCTGCAGCACGGGCCGAGGAAGAAGCCCGGAACATTCTGGAGCGAAAGCAAATCCAGGTCGGATCGGCAGATTATTTTTCACTTTGGTTAACGTGGCGAGACGGGGGGGCATTCGGCCTTGTTATACTATGCACCGTAGTGCCGTCTGGTGTTTCGATTTGATATTGCGAGATATGGCGCGTTCGGCGGGACCACGTGACGGGTTATTCTTCACAACGTGCATCGCGGATGGAGGCTGCGCTGTGGAGGCGCGGTGCGCTGTGGAGGCGCGGGTGGAGGCGGGCTGTGGAGGCGCGGGTGGAGGCGGGCTGTGGAGGCGCGGGTGGAGGCTGCGCTGTGGAGGCGCGGGTGGAGGCTGCGCTGTGGAGGCGCGGGTGGAGGCTGCGCTGTGGAGGCGCGGGTGGAGGCTGCGCTGTGGAGGCGCGGGTGGAGGCTGCGCTGTGGAGGCGCAGGTGGAGGCGCGGGTGGAGGTGCGCTGCGCTGTGGAGGCGCAGGTGGAGGCTGCGCTGCGCTGTCCGAATGCTCTCCTGGTCCGGAACGCTAACATGGTGGGATTGGCCTGGTCCCCCTCCTCCTCCCCCAAGTCCCCCACTCTTTATCGACAGCCGAAAGACGTACAAGACAAATGATAACGGCAGCGGCCAACGAACAACCCTCGCCCCCCCCGCCCTGCCCCCCCCACTCCCAATAAAACCCAGGCTGAGCAGTTGATTTATTAACATAATTAACTGTCTATATATATATATAGCAGGTTTATGGCACACTGAGCTCGCCTCTCACTGTAACGTACAGTTACCTGGGACAGATGTACTGACCGTTAAATTACCGACACGTTTAACTGGGGGGGGGGGGGGGGGGAGTGGATAAAATAAAAAACGGCATCGATTCCCTCATTTATTCAGCTGTTCTGTTGGCACATTATTGCGGTGGATATCGACGCTTCTCAGACCATTTCCACCCTATTCCACATCAACCCCCCCCCCCTCGCCCGCCATTAACAAGAGCCCCCCCCACCACCACATCCTGGCACCCTCATCATCCGGCCCCTTAAAGACTAAGTACTAATTACACTATTACTCCATCCTTACCCCGTACCTACACGCCACACACACACCACACACACACACACACACACACACACATGCTTTCCCCTTCCAGGGACGCTTGTTCAGGGCTGTTGGCATATGGATTTTCTTATGCAAAGTGACAGTGGCATTGATCTTCATCTAGGTACCCCCCCCCCCCGCCAGTCCCATCCTCAGTGATCAACCGTTGATGGGGGGGGGGGGGGGGTGTGGGAGGCATTGATCTTCATCTAGCCCCCCCCCCCCCTCCTCCCCACCACTAGTCTATCTCCCCCCACGTCCTCGGTGATCAACCGTTGATGGTGGTGGGGGGGGGGGGTTTACGAGGGCGCGGTGTGTCTGTGTGTGCGGGGGGGGGGGGGGAGCACTAATTAATAACGCGCCGCTTGTAGAAGGACAGTGATGTGGGGGCGGGGGGAGGGGGGGGGGGGGGGCGTCTAGCGAGACGCGCGTTGATCGTTAACCACGGTGAGTAATGGCGGCAAGCGAGGATACGGCCTCTACACTCTGGCAGGTTTATACGGCCCCGCCCCCGTCCTGCCGGCGCGACACCTCGGACCAACTGCCATTTTGGGGGGGGCGATAAAAAACAACAGCTCCTCGTGAGAGGCGATCGATCGGGAAGGGTGGGCTTCGCGGGGAAACGCGGACCCTCCAGGCAAGAGAGAGAGAGACGTGACGTGACGGCCGACGCTTGACCTGTCACCTCCGGGGGCGGCGGGGGGTGGGGGGGGCGCTCAGGCTTGAAAACGGGTCGTTACCCGGCGTGAATAAGAGCGAGTGGAAAACGGGGTGGCAGACGGTCAATCACCTCCCAGGGAATTCGGACCGGTGAACGGGGGGCTAAACTTAGAGACCCATTTACGCGTCCTTGCCTTGAGAACGACGGGGCGGAGAGAGAGAGAGAGCGCAGGGGGAGAGGCGAGGAGGGAGGGAGGGAGGAGAGTTGGGACCTGCTGACATGGTTCAGATAAACCCTCAGACAGTGAGAGTGTGGATAACAGCACTGCTGAAGTTCACCTATTCAAAAAAAGACTAGCTTCGACTGGCTGTGTATGAGAATGAATGTGAGTCGAGTCATGATTGGATTGACGCCATTGTGTTCTCTGTTTGGCATGGACTGGGTCTGTGTGTGTGTGTGTGTGTCGTACCCTGGTTGGCCTGGCGCAGGCTGGTGGTGGCGGCGTACACGATCTCGGCGGTCCTCTGGATGTCCGGGACCAGCAGCGTCAGCCCCTCGGGTTCCGGGTCCGAGCTGTCCGTCTTCACCACACCTTTACTCTTGTCTTTCTTTGACCTGGGAGGAGGAGGAGGAGGAGAGGGGGGGTGGGGAAAGGGAGAGGTGGAGAGAAAGAAATCGAGGGGGGAAACGGAGACCGACAGAGACAGAGTTTGAGTTCGACAAAACGCACAAGGTTCTTTAAAATCCTGGATTTAAACGTTTATCAGATTCCTAGATCAGCGCCGGACTGTTCGGTCTGCACTCTGTCCCAACCAACACCAACCAACACCAACCAACGCCAACCAACGCCAACCAAGGCCAACCAACGCCAACCAACGCCAACCAACGCCAACCAACGCCAACCAAGGTCAACCAACACCAACCAACGCCAACCAACACCAACCAAGGTCAACCAACACCAACCAACACCAACCAACACCAACCAACACCAACCAACACCAACCAATACCAACCAACTCCAACCAACACCAACCAACACCAACCAACACCAACCAACTCCAACCAACGCCAACCAACACCAACCAACGCCAACCAACAACAACCAACGCCAACCAACACCAACCAACCCCAACCAACACCAACCAACACCAACCAACACCAACCAACCCCAACCAATACCAACCAATACCAACCAATACCAACCAACTCCAACCAACTCCAACCAACACCAACCAACTCCAACCAACTCCAACCAACTCCAACCAACTCCAACCAACACCAACCAACTCCAACCAACACCAACCAACTCCAACCAACACCAACCAACACCAACCAACTCCAACCAACACCAACCACCAACCAACTCCAACCAACACCAACCAACTCCAACCAACACCAACCAACACCAACCAACACCAACTTATACCAACCAACTCCAACCAACACCAACCAACACCAACCAACACCAACCAACTCCAACCAACTCCAACCAACGCCAACCAAGGCCAACCAACTCCAACCAACACCAACCAACACCAACCAACTCCAACCAACTCCAACCAACACCAACCAAGGCCAACCAACACCAACCAACACCAACCAACACCAACCAACTCCAACCAACGCCAACCAACGCCAACCAAGGCCAACCAACTCCAACCAACTCCAACCAACTCCAACCAACACCAACCAACACCAACCAACACCAACCAACTCCAACCAACACCAACCAACTCCAACCAACTCCAACCAACACCAACCAAGGCCAACCAACTCCAACCAACACCAACCAACACCAACCAACACCAACCAACTCCAACCAACTCCAACCAACACCAACCAAGGTCAACCAACACCAACCAACTCCAACCAACTCCAACCAACTCCAACCAACGCCAACCAAGGCCAACCAACTCCAACCAACTCCAACCAACACCAACCAACACCAACCAACACCAACCAACTCCAACCAACTCCAACCAACACCAACCAAGGTCAACCAACACCAACCAACACCAACCAACTCCAACCAACTCCAACCAACACCAACCAACACCAACCAAGGTCAAGCAACGCCAACCAACACCAACCAACTCCAACCAACACCAACCAACTCCAACCAACACCAACCAACTCCAACCAACTCCAACCAACACCAACCAACACCAACCAACACCAACCAAGGTCAACCAACACCAACCAACACCAACCAACACCAACCAACACCAACCAACTCCAACCAACTCCAACCAACTCCAACCAACACCAACCAACACCAACTCCAACCAACTCCAACCAACTCCAACCAACTCCAACCAACACCAACCAACTCCAACCAACACCAACCAACTCCAACCAACACCAACCAACTCCAACCAACTCCAACCAACTCCAACCAACGCCAACCAACGCCAACCAACGCCAACCAACTCCAACCAACTCCAACCAAGGCCAAGCAACGCCAACCAACACCAACCAACACCTACCAACTCCCTATTCTAAAGTTGGCAGTTGCTGGTAAAAGGAAGTTTAAAATTAATCTACGAAATTCATCCAAATAAACACCAACAGTCACCAACAAACATGCCGCACCAATCCGACGCTGGTGTCGGTTGGGGCAGTGTGCGGAGGTCTCCATCTGACTGAGGGGTTTGTACGGATGACCCGACTGCACAAGCACTGGAGCTCTGACTCCTTCATGGAAGGAATAGTCATATTTTAATTTCCAGCCCCCTGGACAGACAGACTGACACACACAAACAAGTAAAACTGTAATATTTATGGCCCCTCATGCCAGCGAGCGCTGGTCGAAGCCTCAAGGCCAAAGGGAAAGACGTCTGGCCCAATGTTCAGAGGGCCAATGCTACCTCGCCTTCCACCCCCCCAGGGGGCCACAGGAAGCTGGTGTGCAGCCTACCTAACTTTTTTTTTACCTCAGGACTAGTCCAAACTTCAGAAGGACCTATTGTAGATGTCGGTTTAAATAGCGGGATTTATAGAAACTACGCTGCTTTTCCAAATGATTCTGCCAGTATGAAAAGCCTGGGGGTTAAGTGGAAAAGCCGGAAGGTTGTTAGGAGGAGGAGGAGTGTTCAGACCAGCGTTGAGCTTGTGCTGTAACGCTGTGGCACCTGCTGGTTTTATACCGTCTGTGGATGTGGAGGCAGGGAAAGAGCTGAACGTCTGTGTGGCTGAACACCAGCCGAGCTCCTGGCTGAACACCAGCCGAGCTCCTGGCTGAACGTCTGTGTGTCTGAACACCAGCCGAGCTCCTGGCTGAACACCAGCCAAGCTCCTAGCTGAACACCAGCCAAGCTCCTGGCTGAACGTCTGTGGCTGAACACCAGCCAAGCTCCTGGCTGAACACCAGCCAAGCTCCTGGCTGAACGTCTGTGGCTGAACACCAGCCAAGCTCCTGGCTGAACACCAGCCAAGCTCCTGGCTGAACGTCTGTGGCTGAACACCAGCCAAGCTCCTGGCTGAACGTCTGCGTGGCTGAACACCAGCCGAGCTCCTGGCTGAACTTCTGTGTGCCTGAACACCAGCCACCCTCTCTTCCAGGAAGACTCTGCTTCAGCGGAGGATGATGATACCAGTGAATGTTCATCCCCCTCCGAGTCTCACCTGCTACATTCAGCGCTCTGGAGCTGACAGACTATAGCAATGCTGAATATAGAGAGCAACACACACACATATACACATATACACATATACACACACACGACTGGTAGAGATAGTTGCATAAGAGCATGCCGATCACACTGACTGGCTGTCCACTCTGGGGCTCTGGCCTCATTAGTGTGTGTGTGTGTGTGTGTGTGTGTGTGTGAGTATACTGTAGACTCCGTTGTTATTCACACCCTTGATAAAGATGAAAAAATTGGCTCTCTCTCCCCTGACGCTCTCTCTCTCTCTCCCCTGACGCTGGCTCTCTCTCTCCCCTGACGCTCTCTCTCTCTCCCCTGACGCTGGCTCTCTCTCTCCCCTGACGCTGGCTCTCTCTCTCCCCTGACGCTCTATCTCTCTCCCCTGACGCTCTCTCTCTCTCCCCTGACGCTCTCTCTCTCCCCTGACGCTCTCTCTCTCCCCTGACGCTCTCTCTCTCCCCTGACTCTCTCTCTCCCCTGACTCTCTCTCTCTCCCCTGATGCTCTCTCTCTCTCTCCCCTGATGCGCTCTCTCTCTCCCCTGACCCTCTCTCTCTCCCCTGACGCTCTCTCTCTCTCCCCTGACGCTCTCTCTCTCTCCCCTGACGCTCTCTCTCTCTCCCCTGACGCTCTCTCTCTCTCCCCTGACGCTCTCTCTCTCTCCCCTGACGCTCTCTCTCTCTCCCCTGACGCTCTCTCTCTCTCCCCTGACGCTCTCTCTCTCTCCCCTGACGCTCTCTCTCTCTCCCCTGACGCTCTCTCTCTCTCCCCTGACGCTCTCTCTCTCTCCCCTGACGCTCTCTCTCTCTCCCCTGACGCTCTCTCTCTCTCCCCTGACGCTGGCTCTCTCTCCCCTGACGCTCTCTCTCTCTCCCCTGACGCTCTCTCTCTCTCCCCTGACGCTCTCTTTCTCCCCTGACGCTCTCTCTCTCTCCCCTGACGCTCTCTCTCTCTCCCCTGACGCTCTCTCTCTCTCCCCTGACGCTCTCTCTCTCTCCCCTGACGCTCTCTCTCTCTCCCCTGACGCTCTCTCTCTCCCCTGACGCTCTCTCTCTCCCCTGACGCTCTCTCTCTCTCCCCTGACGCTGGCTCTCTCTCCCCTGACGCTCTCTCTCTCTCCCCTGACGCTCTCTCTCTCTCTCCTGACTCTGGCTCTCTCTCTCCCCTGACGCTCTCTCTCTCTCCCCTGACGCTCTCTCTCTCTCCCCTGACGCTCTCTCTCTCCCCTGACGCTCTCTCTCTCCCCTGACGCTCTCTCTCTCTCCCCTGACGCTCTCTCTCTCTCTCCCCTGACGCTCTCTCTCTCTCCCCTGACGCTCTCTCTCTCCCCTGACGCTCTCTCTCTCTCCCCTGACGCTCTCTCTCTCTCCCCTGACGCTCTCTCTCTCTCTCCCCTGACGCTCTCTCTCTCTCCCCTGACGCTCTCTCTCTCTCCCCTGACTCTGGCTCTCTCCCCTGACGCTCTCTCTCTCCCCTGACGCTCTCTCTCTCTCCCCTGACTGTCTCTCTCTCTCCCCTGACGCTCTCTCTCTCCCCTGACGCTCTCTCTCTCTCCCCTGACTCTGTCTCTCTCTCTCCCCTGATGCTCTCTCTCTCCCCTGATGCTCTCTCTCTCTCCCCTGATGCTCTCTCTCTCCCCTGATGCTCTCTCTCTCTCTCCCCTGATGCTCTCTCTCTCCCCTGATGCTCTCTCTCTCTCTCCCCTGACTCTCTCCCCTGCCTACGTGGTTTCACTCAGGATGTCCCTGAATGGAACGGAACTGTCTCCAACATCCAAACACCAGATGAATAAATATGCAAAACCTGACCCCATTCTTAAAGGTCCCCGTGACTGAAATCCACTTCCTCCCTTATTATTTCCTGGCTTCCTGACGAGTCTGAGCGTAGCCTGGAATGCTTATTAGGAAGAGAGGGATTCTCTCAGCGTATCAGATCGTCTGCTGAGCCAGGGTCATTTGCATAGCCTGACCTCTGGCGTCGCAAACCCCCTGAACATTATGGAGTGGAACCTCAACCACGTTCACATACTGAATGTCAACATCACGCGTGCAGAACTAGGGCTGGGTATCGATTTGAATTTCAAGAATCGATTCGATTCCGATTCACAAGGTTCAGAATCGATTATCACGATTCAATTCGATTCGATATCGATTCGGTTAGTGTTACTAAAAACTTTTTTTTTTTTAAGCTGTAACCTTAATTACATGACTGCCAAGTTATGCAACACATCAGTACTAGGGCTGGGTATCGATACTGATTTCCAAAAATGAATGAATGAATGAATCATTGAATGAATTAATGAACTATTCATTCCTTAATTTATTCATTCATTCATAAAATAAAAGATCGATTTTGGGGATTCATGAATCAATTCTGAATCATTTGATCATTCAGAATTGATGAATCGATTTTTTAAACCCAGCCCTAGTCAGAAGGCCTCAGCCCGATGGCCCTGTGTGTATGTGTGTGTGTGTGTGTGTGTGTGTGTGTGTGTGCGTGCGTTACCTCAGGCGGTTGGTGTAGGTGTCCACGCAGGTCTTCATCTTCGCCAGCAGCATGCCCACAGAGCTCTGTCCCTCGGAGTGCTCGTCATCCTCTTCCTCCTCCTCCTGGCCCCCGGGGTCGCCCGACAGGGGCAGCAGCAGGGGCACGAGGGCCGTGGAGGTGGACGTGGCCCTCAGCAGCTCCAGCAGGGCGCGGTAGAGGGGCACGTGGCGCGCCATGTCAAGCACTGGAGGAGAGGGGGGGGAGAGGACACTTAGCGAAACTAGAACGGCTTCACGAAAAAGATAAAACCGTTCCCAATAATGCATGAGGCGGGAAACACAACGGCTTGGAAAAAAAGAACGCTTGTTTGCTAACGTAGCGCTGTGTGGGAGTGTTTCACGGCCCCAGAGGTGGAGGAAAGTTATCCGACTACAAAGGATGGAGGATGGGAAGAGGAGAAGTCCAGATTGCCCCCGAGACTGCGCTCGCGGTAGAGAGAGAGAGCGAGAGTGAAGGGAGGAGAGAGAGACGGACGGAGAGAGATTGAGGGAGGGGGAGTGGACTGTAGATTGCTCCGAGACTGCATTTGCAGTAGTGAGCGAGAGAGAGAGAGAGGGAGGGAGAGAGAGAGGGAGAGAGAGAGAGCAAGAGAGAGAGAGACAGAGGGAGAGAGAGAGAGGGAGAGAGAGAGAGAGAGAGAGAGAGAGAGGGAGGGAGAGAGAGGGAGAGAGAGAGAGATTGAGGGAGGAGGAGAGGGCTGTAGATTGCTCCGAGACTGCATTTGCAGTAGTGAGCGAGAGAGAGAGAGAGAGAGAGAGAGAGAGAGAGAGAGAGAGGAGAGAGAGAGAGATTGAGGAGAGGACTGCAGATGGATCGCGGCACGCACCAGGCCGGCGAACGGGGGGATAGGAAACATTATTAAATTTCCAGGAATGGACAAAGTGACAAATGACCCACGGGTGCAGCGACCGCCCCCCCCCCCTCCCCAAAGCAGCCCAACAAGAGTCCAGAACTCCCCGAAGTTCAGGCCGGGCCCCCTCACCGTACCGGGGGCGCTCCTGAACGCCACTAATCACAGAGCTATCGCCTCGGCCCCTGGGAGATGAGGCCGAGGCCGGCTAGTCTGGAGGGAATCAGGGGAAGCAAATCTAAAATAAAGCCCTCCCTTCCCCCCTCGCCAACACACAAGACTGAATCAAAGAAAGAAAGAGAGAAAGAGAAAGAGAAAGAGAAAGAGAGAGAGAGAGAGAGAGAAAGAGAGAAAGAGAGAGAAAGAGAGAGAGAGAAAGAAAGAGAGAAAGAGAGAGAGAAAGAAAGAAAGAAAGAAAGAGAGAGAGAGAGAGAGAGAGAGAAAGAGAGAAAGAGAGAAAGAGAGAAAGAAAGAAAGAAAGAAAGAAAGAAAGAAAGAAAGAAAGAAAGAAAGAAAGAAAGAAAGAAAGAAAGAAAGAAAGAAAGAAAGAAAGAAAAGAAAGAAAGAGGGCGAATCTCTGTGTCGTTTTGAAAGAAAGTGAGACAATTTCAATGGCAGAATGGATTGGAAGATGTCGTCGGGTTCGAGCCGCAGTCGGGAGATGAGAGGGAGAGAGGAGAGAGATGGGGAGGAGGAGAGAGACGCGTGATCTGGGGAGGGGGGGGGGGTGAGAGGAGCGACGGAGAGAGAGAGAGAGAAGGGGAGAGAGAGACAGAAAGACAGAAACAGAGGGAGAGAGAGAGAAAGAGAGAGAGGGGGAGAGAGATTTAGCGAGGAGTGATTGTGACAGCAGACGGTGGAGCCGGGCGGTTCCTGTGCGGTGGTGGTAATGGGTATTCCACACGGGACCGACCTCTCATCCCCATGACCACAAGTGACAGCTCCAACTTCACACCCGTAATGGAACTTTGAACAACAACGGTGTGGCGGTGGCGGCGGTGGCGAGCTCGGCCAAACGGGCTCCTGTTTGGGTCCGTCTCTGGACCAGGCAGAGCGGAACAGGCTACTGGTCTGTCTGTATCTGAACCAGGCCGGAGGAGGAGGCTACTGGCCTGTCTGTATCTGAACCAGGCCGGAGGAGGAGGCTACTGGCCTGTCTGTATCTGGACCAGGCCGGAGGAGGAGGCTACTGGCCTGTCTGTATCTGAACCAGGCCGGAGGAGGAGGCTACTGGCCTGTCTGTCTCTGAACCAGGCCGGAGGAGGAGGCTACTGGTCTGTCTGTATCTGAACCAGGCCGGTGGAGGAGGCTACTGGCCTGTCTGTATCTGGACCAGGCCGGAGGAGGAGGCTACTGGCCTGTCTGTATCTGAACCAGGCCGGAGGAGGAGGCTACTGGCCTGTCTGTATCTGGACCAGAGGAGGCCGGAGGAGGGGAGGACAATCGCCATGTTTCCATCCACACGTTTTATGCAAATTAAGTTTGCAATTAACAGGGTTATCAGTTTTTTGGTGGAAGATTAATTTCGCTCTCATTTTGAGAGAGCCTATTGGTTCGGGCGAGGCTACTGGTGACATAATTCCAAGCGATTAAAATAAGCAATTAAAAGTGATTTTCACTGTGATGGGTTAGATGTTTATTCTAGTAACTTTTTTTTAAACGAGAGCCTTGACAGTTCTCAGATCTCGGTGGCGGCATATCGGTCTCTGTAAAAGACGTCTAGGACTGTAAGACGCCAGAGGGCATTCTGGGACGGCAGGGATCTTTTCAGGGACAGTGGCTATTGGACGAACCGTCGCAGAAGGCCGTATCGCTCATCTCCATGTCAAACTGCAGGGGCGGGGCCATAGGCCGGAGTACGTAGGGGCGTGATGTTTCAATCACGGTTTATCGACGGACGATCGTTGGTACGCCGTGTGGAGAGTGTGTGTTCCTGTGTGTGGAGAGTGTGTGTGTATCCGTGTGCGTGGAGTGTGCGTGTATCCGTGTGCGTGGAGTGTGCGTGTATCCGTGTGCGTGGAGTGGAGAGTGTGTGTGTGTGTATCCGTGTGCGTGGAGAGTGTGTGTGTGGTTGTGTATCCGTGCGCGTGGAGAGAGTGTGTGTGTATCCGTGTGCGTGGAGAGTGTGTGTGTGTGTATCCGTGTGCGTGGAGAGTGTGTGTGTGTGTATCCGTGTGTGTGTGTATCCGTGTGCGTGGAGAGTGTGTGTGTGTATCCGTGTGCGTGGAGAGTGTGTGTGTGTATCCGTGTGCATGGAGAGTGCGTGTGTATCCGTGTGCGTGGAGAGTGTGTGTGTATCCGTGTGCGTGGAGAGTGTGTGTGTATCCGTGTGCGTGGAGAGTGTGTGTGTATCCGTGTGCGTGGAGAGTGTGTGTGTATCCGTGTGCGTGGAGAGTGTGTGTGTATCCGTGCGCGTGGAGAGTGTGTGTGTATCCGTGTGCGTGGAGAGTGAGTGTGTGTGTATCCGTGTGCGTGGAGAGTGTGTGTGTGTGTATCCGTGCGCGTGGAGAGTGTGTGTGTGTGTGTGTGTGTGTATCCGTGCGCGTGGAGAGTGTGTGTGTGCGTGTGTGTGTGTGTATCCGTGCGCGTGGAGAGTGTGTGTGTGTGTGTGTGTGTCCGTGCGCGTGGAGAGAGTGTGTGTGTGTGTGTGTGTGTATCCGTGCGCGTGGAGAGAGTGTGTGTGCGTGTGTGTGTGTGTATCCGTGTGCGTGGAGAGTGTGTGTGTGTGTATCCGTGCGCGTGGAGAGTGTGTGTGTGTGTGTGTGTGTGTGTGTATCCGTGCGCGTGGAGAGAGTGTGTGTGCGTGTGTGTGTGTTTATCCGTGTGCGTGGAGAGTGTGTGTGTGTATCCGTGTGCGTGGAGAGTGTGAGAGTGTGTGTGTGTGTGTGTGTGTATCCGTGGAGAGAGCGCCCCTACGCCCGCCCCGAGCGGAGAGCCTCAGACCCAGATGGAGGCGGACGGCCATGACGGGGCCTCGCCGCCCTGCTTTACATTTATATTGGAATTCCCAAACCCCTCCCTAACATCCCCTTTCCCAGCGTTTGAACAACGTTGACCTCTTTCTACTTTAATCTGCGCTCCAATCCTCTCCGGTGTCTCAGCGCGCCACGCCGCGTCCACACGCCTGTCCTGCTGAACGTGCCCGCGCAATTACCGCTAGCGCGCCGGTAACTGGGATGATGGATGTGGGGGATGTCTTTACCCTCGGTCTGATGTGTCCAATGGTGGTGTGTGTGTGTGTGTGTGTGCTTGTTATTTCCGTGTAGGCCACGTGTGCACTGTGTGTGTGTGTGTGTGTGTGTGTGTGTGTGTGTGGCCTCCTTCTCAATGTCAGACTCCTCTTCCCCGTTCTCCTCGCACCCTCACGGTCAAGCCCCGCCCCCCCATCATTAGATTCAGACAAACTGATTTACATCCTCTGGAACTCCAACCATCACATCCTCTAGAACTCCAACCATCACATCCTCTAGAACTCCAACCATCACATCCTCTGGAACTCCAACCATCACATCCTCTGGAACTCCAACCATCACATCCTCCGGAACTCCAACCATCACATCCTCTGGAACTCCCACCATCACATCCTCTGGAACTCCCAACAATCACATCCTCTGGAACTCCAACCATCACATCCTCTGGAACTCCAACCATCACATCCTCTAGAACTCCAACCATCACATCCTCTAGAACTCCAACCATCACATCCTCTGGAACTCCAACCATCACATCCTCTGGAACTCCAACCATCACATCCTCCGGAACTCCAACCATCACATCCTCTGGAACTCCAACCATCACATCCTCTGGAACTCCAACCATCACATCCTCTGGAACTCCAAACATCACATCCTCTGGTACTCCAACCATCACATCCTCTGGAACTCCAACCATCACATCCTCTGGAACTCCCACCATCACATCCTCTGGAACTCCAACCATCACATCCTCTGGAACTCCAACCATCACATCCTCTGGAACTCCCAACCATCACATCCTCTGGAACTCCAACCATCACATCCTCTGGAACTCCCACCATCACATCCTCTGGAACTCCAACCATCACATCCTCTGGAACTCCAAACATCACATCCTCTGGAACTCCAACCATCACATCCTCTGGAACTCCAACCATCACATCCTCTGGAACTCCAACCATCACATCCTCTGGAACTACCACCATCACATCCTCTGGAACTCCAACCATCACATCCTCTGGAACTCCAACCATCACATCCTCTGGAACTCCAACCATCACATCCTCTGGAACTCCAACCATCACATCCTCTGGAACTCCCACCATCACATCCTCTGGAACTCCCACCATCACATCCTCTGGAACTCCAACCATCACATCCTCTGGAACTCCAACCATCACATCCTCTGGAACTCCCACCATCACATCCTCTGGAACTCCCACCATCACATCCTCTGGAACTCCAACCATCACATCCTCTGGAACTCCAACCATCACATCCTCTGGAACTCCAACCATCACATCCTCTGGAACTCCAACCATCACATCCTCTGGAACTCCAAACATCACATCCTCTGGTACTCCAACCATCACATCCTCTGGAACTCCAACCATCACATCCTCTGGAACTCCAACCATCACATCCTCTGGAACTCCCAACCATCACATCCTCTGGAACTCCAACCATCACATCCTCTGGAACTCCCACCATCACATCCTCTGGAACTCCAACCATCACATCCTCTGGAACTCCAAACATCACATCCTCTGGAACTCCAACCATCACATCCTCTGGAACTCCAACCATCACATCCTCTGGAACTCCAACCATCACATCCTCTGGAACTCCAAACATCACATCCTCTGGAACTCCCACCATCTCACACACGCTCTGCTGCTGCCTACAGTATCACCACATCTCTTTAAAGTCTCATACGGGCTTGTGGTGACCTCGACTTTGTTCTCATGAAAAATAAAAAGGTAACTTCGTATGAAGTATCCTTCTCTAAATCTTCAAAAAGCCCTGCCTTACAGACGAGCAGGAACCATCCCAGCCCTGTGGGCTGGTTAAAGTTTAATGGCCTCTCACACGCCGCCCAGCTGCCTCTGACATGAGGGAACACGGATCAGCGCCCGCAATTTCCCAGACGCTTCTCACCTGACACCGGCCAACATGGCTCTACCAGTCTGGTCGGACACAGGGTTCCGATTTAAACTGGTTTTTACTCGGTAGCGGGGATTAGGGATTAGAAAATGGGATGAGAACCAACGTCAAGTACGGCGCCTAGCAGAGCCGTAATCACCTCAGGTCGGAGCTCATGCTGGAGCATGTTGACGGTCTCCCCGAGCATTAGTCCTTTGATAGTGTACTCCACTATCTACTCTAGCGTTAGCCCTTTGATAGTGTACTACACTATCTACTCTAGCGTTAGTCCTTTGATAGTGTACTACACTATCTACTCTAGCGTTAGTCCTTTGATAGTGTACTCCACTCTCTACTCTAGCGTTAGTCCTTTGATAGTGTACTACACTATCTACTCTAGCGTTAGTCCTTTAATAGTGTACTACACTATCTACTCTAGTGTAAGTCCTTTGATAGTGTACTCCACTATCTACTCTAGCGTTAGTCCTTTGATAGTGTACTACACTATCTACTCTAGCGTTAGTCCTTTGATAGTGTACTACACTATCTACTCTAGCGTTAGTCCTTTGATAGTGTACTACACTATCTACTCTAGCGTTAGTCCTTTGATAGTGTACTACACTATCTACTCTAGCGTTAGTCCTTTGATAGTGTACTCCAGACTTGCTTTCTGTGCCTCAGTTTGTTGCTTTTTTCTCCCTCTCTCCCAGATTTGCATTATGGAGTCCAAAATCTCCCCGGTGGAGATCTCCCCCTGCCTCCCCCTCGCTCGCCCGGCGCAAACCCCCAGCACCCCCCCGGGACCGCCACGCGGAGACGGCAGCCTCCGTTGATCTATCCAATCACTGCGCGGCGAGACGTGACAGTCCGTTCTGTCCCTCTGGCTTCAGGTCGGAAATGAGATAAGGGAACGAAAGGGAGAGACCGCAGAGAGACCAGTCGCTGGGAGGAACGTACGGGAGAGGGATCGGATAAACAAGCCGGGGACGGAGGCATCCGCTTTTTCCAATACATCCACGTCGCCGCCACAGATGCCGTTAGCGGCGACAACACAATCAGCCCAGACGATCCCACCCTCCACCTCACCCCCTCCCTAAACGACTCGCGCCCTCCCCCCTACCCTGGCGCCAAGTCAGATGTGTCTGGCGTCCTAGACTGAGGGAGCCGAGCGTGTCGTAGCCTAGCCACCTAGCTTCCTAGACTAAAGGAGCCGTCTCCTCACCTAGCTTCCTAGTATCCTTCCACTCAGGAGGGGAGGCAGGGGACACCTGTATCCTTCCACACTAAAAAGGGGACTTTTTAAAAGGGGCACCTGTTAGGAGAAAAACTCCAGACTGGATTGAAGAAGCACTCAACCTGAGAGACCGGCGGGTGGAGGAGAGAAAGGGCTCCTATTGTAAAGTCCGACCGGTTTTACACGAATAAGACGACGAGACGAAGGATGAACGAAGAGAAGAAGTAGGTCACAGGGATATCTGACCCTTTCAAGAAACATTTCGACAATTCCCCACGTGCCCCTTTTGTCGTCGCCCCTCCATCGGCGCATGACGACGGAGGGAACGAGCGCTTCTCAGAATAGAAGAGCGCCATCGGTTTCCTTCGCGAGTCTGAGTTTTCTTCCGCTGCCTTCGGGAAGTACGTCCTCCGCCGTGCCCTACTTGGCGAGGGGGCTGGTGTTTAGTACCCCATTTAAGGTCCCCGGGAGATGACGGTGCCCAAGCAGAAGGGGACAGAGGACAC
The DNA here is from genome assembly GCF_949987555.1 of Borostomias antarcticus. NCBI lineage: Eukaryota > Metazoa > Chordata > Actinopteri > Stomiiformes > Stomiidae > Borostomias > Borostomias antarcticus. The sequence goes on along the minus strand of NC_140267.1, from coordinate 4,291,626 downwards.
TGGGTGTCATTCGGTGTGATTAGAGGGGACAGGGGGGGGGGGATCCTTTCTAAAGTCTACAATCTGCGTTGAGCTCCGGGTTGTTTTGGCCGCACCTGGACAGCAGCTGGTCCATCTCCCACCTGTAGGCGGACTCGTCACCCTCAGAGATGAGTCCCTTCTAGTCTTCACGTGTCCAATCCCTGCCTCGCCCTGTTCTTCCTGTGTCCCTCTCTGTCCGTGTCCAATCCCTGCCTCGTCCTGTTCTTCCTGTGTCCCTCTCTGTCCGTGTCCAATCCCTGCCTCGCCCTGTTCTTCCTGTGTCCCTCTCTGTCCGTGTCCAATCCCAGCCTCGTCCTCTTCCATCCATACCCGTTTCTTTATTACATTACAGTCATTTAGCAGACGTTTTTATCCAAAGCGACTAACAATAATTGCATTTAACGTAGGAAAAGCCAATGTACTACTACTCAACAGAACTCACAAGTGCATCTTCTCTCTAAAACAAGTGACCAAGAGCATAATCTAGTGCTGAAAGCAAAGTGCTTATTGTATACAGTAGATCTGTATTTTTTTTGTCTAACTTGTGAATTGTGTAAAATTATTTATTATTCTGTCTGCCTGCCTGCCTGCGTGGGTGTCTGTGTGTGTGTGTCTGTCTGTCTGTCTGTGTGTGTGTGTGTGTGTGTGTGTGTGTCTGCCTGTGTGTGTGTGTGTGTGTGTGTGTGTGTGTGTGTGTGTGTGTGTGTGTGTGTCGTGTCTGGCACTGGCACATCGAGTAGAAAGCAGAGTGTTTCCACTGGGCTGCTGCTTCAACCACGTCCCTGGGCTCTGGACACTTAGGGAGGCAGCCAAGTGTGTGTGTGTGTGTGTGTGTGTGTGTGTGTGTGTGTGTGTGTGTGTGTGTGAGGGAGAGAGATGGAGTGACAGAGAACGATACAGACAGAGAGGGAGAGTGACAGAGGGAGAGTAAGAAAGGAAGATGGTGCAAGAGAGTGGAAATCGGGACCAAGAGAGAGACAGACTGTCTGTCTGTCTCTCTCTCTCTCTCTCTTGGACACAGAGGGACAGACAGACAGAGGGACAGACAGACAGACAGACAGACAGACAGACAGACAGACAGAGACGAAGGGTTTTGGGATGGGTGCCCAAAGTCTGCACACCCAAGTGCTGTTCTCATACTGTAAGACTGTACCGATATTAACAAGCTGTAAAAAGTTAATCAGCTTCAGAAACATCAATACAGGTAATATCATGTGGCGATATTAGTTTGGGGACTCTGTCGGTTTTGACTTGGCGGATCCATTTCACAGACAAATCGATGTGAGAAAATCATTAGAGAGCAATCTCAGGCAAAACACAAAACTATAACGTCAAAAAAAAAAAGAAGGAAATAATCCAACAATAATAACACCATCTACTACTGCCGTTGACGACGCTTTCCCGAGTGAAATAAAACCGTAGGAATCCTAATCATTTCTCCACGGTCGACAATTGGACTCCAAAGACGGAGTTGGGCGGAGGATGCCAGCGTGAAATTAGCACTACGGTAATAACTGCCTTTAATTGCCATGCCCTGTAATTTCCCCCCCTGCATTAATGTGATTGGTGTGTGTGTGTGGGTGTGTGTGTGTGTGTGCTTGTTAATGATCAGAGTGAAGCGTGCACACACTCATCACTAGAGAAGGTATTCTACATCAACGAATTCCACAGCATTTCTTTGACATATTGTCAGTTCGCTGACAAACTTTCTGCTGCAGGTTCCTAAGCAGACGCTGGCATAGTGAGGGCTCTCTGGAAGATAGGTAGTGAGATAAATCAGCCTGGAGTAGCAAATACATTTAGTATGTGTGTTGCCAAGAGCAGGACTATCCGATTCCTATGGCGTAATTCGGATAACTCAATCATTCGTTCGGATGGGGCCAGCAGTTACATTTGTAGTAGCTTCTGTATTGGATGGTGGGCAGTCGATATCTGTAGATGCTGGTCTGGTGCCGGTCCAGTGAATCACTGATGACCAGGTCATGACATGTAGAACTTATAGAATTAAGCAATAAACCACGAGGCCGTGTGTTATAGTGATTTTATAACAGCTAGGGGGCGTTGTTAGGCACGACGCGAAGCGTGCCAGCAGGGCCTTCTGTGCATGTTTGAAACACGCACACACCTTGGCAACGCAATGCATCCTGGGGTGCGTTCAAATTCAGCTAACAGAGGCGACCGTTCGTCGCAAACATGTTTTCTCCAAACGGTCACATTTGAACGGCTTTTAATGAACGTCCCAAATAGTTCGCATAAACGCAACAATGTTCCAAAATACCGTTATAGGCTACAAGCCTGAGTCCACTGTGATCCTCGTTCCGTTACTGGCGAACTACCTCTCCAGACTGTTAGCTTCTGTTAGCAAACGTTTGCGCCGAACACAAAGCTAACGGAAAATAGCTGGCTAACGTTCGCAAACGTTCGCTGAATTTGAACGCAGCCCTGGTTGACTGTTGGGTTGAATGCTAGCCCATCCTCTGGTCCAGGAGATGCCCAGACCAAGACATGCTAGCCCAGACCAAGACATGCAAGTGACGACCCTAACAAATGTTCTACGATGGCTCACATTCACGGACTTGCCACTGGAAGAAAAAGATGCTATCTGTTATGCTAGCCATTAGCCAGCTGAGGTTAACTATTAGCTACTGTAGGTTAACCATTTGCGACACGATCGCAAACAGTACCGAGGGTCACACCCCACCCTCCGAAATTGTTCTCCATTCACCAATAAGCAGTAGTAGCACCACAGGCTACGTGCAGGGCATAAACCACCATCATCATCATCATCTAGGCTGCTGTTTTATTGACCACACATGCTTCAGATGCAGCGCTGGATTAGAGGAAGGTCAGGTTAAAGGCGACGTCGGAACAAATAATTAATCAGTGGCTGGAGACGAGAATGGAAGAGAGAGGTTTATAAGGAGCATACGTGTTAAGATAAGTACTATAGAACATGTATGATAGCATCACATAGTACTAGCGTTAACTATGTGCTACTAACCCTGCTCTGCCTTCCCTCTGCCTTCCCTCTCCCTAGTGCCTCTCTCTCTCCCTCCTATCTTCTAACCAGGTCCAGTGGATGCCCCACTGTCACCAGCAGACCTCCCGAAGTCCGATAGATACCCCCGTGTCTGCTGTGGATGTCGTAGCATGTCCGTAGAATGTTCTCTCTCCTATGATGCTTTTAGCCTCTCTCACTCTGAAATGTAATTTAATGTAATGTATTGCTTTATAAATGTTCGTAGCCGGTAGACAAACATACTCCAGGAGCTTGCTCGATCGCCTTGTTGAGAGGGGTCAGGGAGGAATTTTTACAGCTCACTTATCTGGCCCCCGGGTGATTACTGTTTTTTTGCTTCCCTCTGGAATATGTAGAGAGTGGGTCGTATGCCCACCTCCCTTGTTCTCTGTAAAGCGCATTGTGTTGCCTCTGGGTATGAAATGCGCTATACAAATAAAGCTTTGATTGATTGATTGATTGACTATAGACCATGTATGATAGCATCACACAGCTAACGCTAGTAATATAGTCCATGTATGATAGCATCACACAGCTAACGCTAGTACTATAGTCCATGTATGATAGCATCACATAGTTAAAAGTGTGTAGGTTAACGGACACCTACTCCGTTCGAATGAAAGGTGAGCAGATCAGAAAGATAAACAATAATGATAAGTTAAATATTAGAGACAATCTGAGAATCATCATGAGTACCAAACAAGCAGGAAACACAAAGAGGTGTGTGTGTGTGTGTGTGTGTGTGTGTGTGTGTGTGTGTGAATGAGTTAAAAAGACACAGTGTGGGGGGTCTTACAATGACATCCGATTTTCCAAGGAGAATTAAACTATGAAACCAGGCATTCGGTGTCAGAAAATGGTCGCTGTGTAAAAGACGTTAGACAAACACGCCTTTTCTG
>NC_140267.1:4234202-4287487 GCF_949987555.1 Borostomias antarcticus | reverse complement strand
AGATGTCATCGGGTTCGAGCCACAGTCGGGGGGGGGGAGAGGAGAGAGATGGGGAGGAGGGGAGAGACGCGTGATCTGGGGTGGGGTGGGGGGGGTGAGAGGAGCGACAGAGAGAGAGAGAGAGAGAGAGAGAGAGAGAGAGAGAGAGAGAGGGAGAGAAGGGGAGAGAGGAGAGAGACGCGTGATCTGGGATGGGGGGGGGGGTGAGAGGAGAGCGATGGAGACAGAGAGAGAGAGAGAGAGACAGAAACAGAGGGAGAGAGAGAGGGAGAGAGAGAGAGAGAGAGAGAGAGAGAGAGAAGGGAAGAGAGATTTAGCGAGGAGTGATTGTGACAGCAGACGGCGGAGCCGGGCTGTTCCTGTGCGGTGGTGGTAATGGGTATTCCACACCGGCCCGACCTCTCATCCCCATGACCACAAGTGACAGCTCCAACTTCACACCCGTAATGGAACTTTGAACAACAACGGTGTGGCGGTGGCGGTGGCGGCGGTGGCGGTGGCGAGCTCGGCCAAACGGGCTCCTGTTTGGGTCCGTCTCTGGACCAGGCAGAGCGGAACAGGCTACTGGTCTGTCTGTATCTGAACCAGGCCGGAGGAGGAGGCTACTGGTCTGTCTGTATCTGAACCAGGCCGGAGGAGGAGGCTACTGGTCTGTCTGTATCTGAACCAGGCCGGAGGAGGAGGCTACTGGCCTGTCTGTATCTGAACCAGGCCGGAGGAGGAGGCTACTGGTCTGTCTGTATCTGAACCAGGCCGGAGGAGGAGGCTACTGGTCTGTCTGTATCTGAACCAGGCTGGAGGAGGAGGCTACTGGCCTGTCTGTATCTGAACCAGGCCGGAGGAGGAGGCTACTGGTCTGTCTGTATCTGAACCAGGCCGGAGGAGGAGGCTACTGGTCTGTCTGTATCTGAACCAGGCCGGAGGAGGGGGCGCCAGGTCTATTGTGTGCGGAGGACAATCGCCATGTTTCCATCCGCACGTTTTATGCAAATTAAGTTTGCAATTAAGAGGGTTATCAGTTTTTTGGTGGAAGATTAATTTCGCTTTCATTTGGAGAGAGCCTATTGGTTCGGGCTAGGCTACTGGTGACATAATTCCAAGCGATTAAAATAAGCAATTAAAAGTGATTTTCACTGTGATGGGTTAGATGTTTATTCAAGTAACTTTTTTTTAAACGAGAGCCTTGACGGTTCTCAGATCTCGGTGGCGGCATATCGGTCTCTGTAGAAGACGACTAGGACTGTAAGACGCCAGAGGGGATTCTGGGACGGCAGGGGTCTTTTCAGGGAGTGTGTGTATCCGTGTGCGTGGAGAGTGTGTGTGTGTATCTGTGTGCGTGGAGAGTGTGTGTGTGTATCTGTGTGCGTGGAGAGTGTGTGTGTGTATCCGTGTGTGTGTGTATCTGTGTGCGTGTGTATCCGTGTGCGTGGAGAGTGTGTGTGTGTATCCGTGTGTGTGTGTATCTGTGTGCGTGGAGAGTGTGTGTGTGTCCGTGTGCGTGGAGAGTGTGTGTGTGTCCGTGTGCGTGGAGAGTGTGTGTGTGTATCCGTGTGCGTGGAGAGTGTGTGTGTGTGTATCCGTGCGCATGGAGTGTGTGTGTGTGTGTGTATCCGTGCGCATGGAGTGTGTGTGTGTGTGTGTGTGTATCCGTGCGCGTGGATAGTGTGTATCCGTGTGCGTGGAGAGTGTGTGTGTGTGTGTGTATCCGTGCACGTGGAGAGTGTGTTTGTGTGTGTGTGTGTGTATCCGTGCGCGTGGAGAGAGTGTGTGTGCGTGTGTGTGTATCCGTGTGCGTGGAGAGTGTGTGTGTGTGTATCCGTGTGCGTGGAGTGTGTGTGTGTGTATCCGTGCGCGTGGAGAGTGTGTGTGTGTGTATCCGTGTGCGTGGAGTGTGTGTGTGTGTATCCGTGCGCGTGGAGAGTGTGTATCCGTGTGCGTGGAGAGTGTGTGTGTGTATGTGTGTGTATCCGTGCACGTGGAGAGTGTGTGTGTGTGTGTGTGTATCCGTGCGCGTGGAGAGGGTGTGTGTGTGTGTGTGTATCCGTGCACGTGGAGAGTGTGTGTGTGTGTGTATCCATGCGCGTGGAGAGTGTGTGTGTGTGTGTATCCGTGCGCGTGGAGAGTGTGTGTGTGTGTGTATCCGTGGAGAGAGCGCCCCTGCGCCCGCCCCCGAGTGGAGAGCCTCAGACCCAGATGGAGGCGGACGGCCATGACGGGGCCTCGCCGCCCTGCTTTACATTTATATTGGAATTCCCAAACCCCCCCTAACATCCCCTTTCCCAGCGTTTGAACAACGTTGACCTCTTTCTACTTTAATCTGCGCTCCAATCCTCTCCGGTGTCTCAACGCGCCGCGCCGCGTCCACACGCCTGTCCTGCTGAACGCGCCCGCGCAATTACCGCTAGGGCGCCGGTAGCTGGGATGATGGATGTGGGGGATGTCTTTACCCTCGGTCTGATGTGTCCAATGGTGGTGTGTGTGTGTGTGTGTGTGTGTGCTTGTTATTTCTGTGTAGGCCACGTGTGCACTGTGGCTGTGTGTGTGTGTGTGTGTGTGTGTGTGTGTGTGGCCTCCTTCTCAATGTCAGACTCCTCTTCCCCGTTCTCCTCGCACCCTCACGGTTAAGCCCCGCCTCCCCCCCCCCCCCCCATCATTAGATTCAGACAAACTGATTTACATCCTCTGGAACTCCAACCATCACATCCTCTGGAACTCCAACCATCAAATCCTCTGGAACTCCAACCATCACATCCTCTGGGACTCCAACCATCACATCCTCTGGAACTCCAACCATCACATCCTCTGGGACTCCAACCATCACATCCTCTGGAACTCCAACCATCACATCCTCTGGAACTCCCACCATCACATCCTCTGGAACTCCAACCATCACATCCTCTGGAACTCCAACCATCACATCCTCTGGAACTCCAACCATCACATCCTCTTGAACTCCAACCATCACATCCTCTGGAACTCCCACCATCACATCCTCTGGAACTCCAAACATCACATCCTCTGGAACTCCAACCATCACATCCTCTGGAACTCCAACCATCACATCCTCTGGAACTCCAAACATCACATCCTCTGGAACTCCAAACATCACATCCTCTGGAACTCCAACCATCACATCCTCTGGAACTCCAACCATCACATCCTCTGGAACTCCCAACCATCACATCCTCTGGAACTCCAACCATCACATCCTCTGGAACTCCCACCATCACATCCTCTGGAACTCCAAACATCACATCCTCTGGAACTCCAACCATCACATCCTCTGGAACTCCAAACATCACATCCTCTGGAACTCCAACCATCACATCCTCTGGAACTCCAAACATCACATCCTCTGGAACTCCAACCATCACATCCTCTGGAACTCCAACCATCACATCCTCTGGAACTCCAACCATCACATCCTCTGGAACTCCCAACCATCACATCCTCTGGAACTCCAACCATCACATTCTCTGGAACTCCAACCATCACATCCTCTGGAACTCCCAACCATCACATCCTCTGGAACTCCAACCATCACATCCTCTGGAACTCCCAACCATCACATCCTCTGGAACTCCCAACCATCACATCCTCTGGAACTCCAACCATCACATCCTCTGGAACTCCAACAATCACATCCTCTGGAACTCCCACCATCACATCCTCTGGAACTCCAACCATCACATCCTCTGGAACTCCCACCATCTCACACACGCTCTGCTGCTGCCTACAGTATCACCACATCTCTTTAAAGTCTTATACGGGCTTGTGGTGACCTCGACTTTGTTCTCATGAAAAATAAAAAGGTAACTTTGTATGAAGTATCCCTCTCGAAATCTTCCAAAGCCCTGCCTTACAGACGAGCAGGAACCATCCCAGCCCTGTGGGCTGGTTAAAGTTTAATGGCCTCTCACGCGCCGCCCAGCTGCCTCTGACATGAGGGAACATGGATCAGCGCCCGCAATTTCCCAGACGCTTCTCAACTGACACCGGCCAACATGGCGCTACCAGTCTGGTCGGACATGGGGCTCCTATTTAAACTGTTTTTTACTCGGTAACAGGGATTAGGGATTAGAAAATGGGATGAGAACTAACGTCAAGTATGGCGCCTAGCAGAGCCGTAATCACCTCAGGTCGGAGCTCATGCTGGAGCTTTATTGTTGGGGTATGTTGACGGTCTCCCCGAGCATTAGTCCTTTGATAGTGTACTACACTATCTACTCTAGCGTTAGTCCTTTGATAGTGTACTACACTATCTACTCTAGCGTTAGCCCTTTGATAGTGTACTACACTATCTACTCTAGCGTTAGTCCTTTGATAGTGTACTACACTATCTACTCTAGCGTTAGTCCTTTGATAGTGTACTACACTATCTACTCTAGCGTTAGCCCTTTGATAGTGTACTACACTATCTACTCTAGCGTTAGTCCTTTGATAGTGTACTACACTACCTACTCTAGCGTTAGTCCTTTGATAGTGTACTACACTATCTACTCTAGCGTTAGTCCTTTGATAGTGTACTCCACTATCTACTCTAGCGTTAGTCCCTTGATAGTGTACTCCACTATCTACTCTAGCGTTAGTCCTTTGATAGTGTACTCCAGACTTGCTTTCTGTGCCTCAGTTTGTTGCTTTTTTTCCCCTCTCTCCCAGATTTGCATTATGGAGTCCAAAATCTCCCCGGTGGAGACACCCCCGAACCCCCTGCCTCCCCCTCGCTCGCCCGGCGCAAACCCCCAACGCCCCCGGGGAGCGCCACGCGGAGTCGGCAGCCTCCGTTGATCTATCCAATCACTGCGCGGCGAGACGTGACAGTCCGTTCTGTCCCTCTGGCTTCAGGTCGGAAATGAGATAAGGGAACGAAAGGGAGAGACCGCAGAGAGACCAGTCGCTGGGAGGAACGTACGGGAGAGGGATCGGATAAAACAAGCCGGGGACGGAGGCATCCGCTTTTTCCAATACATCCACGTCGCCGCCACAGATGCCGTTAGGGGCGACAACACAATCAGCCCAGACGATCCCACCCTCCACCTCACCCCCTCCCTACACGACTCCCACCCTCCCCCATACCCGGGCGCCAAGTCAGATGTGTCTGGCGTCCTAGACTGAGGGAGCCCAGTGTCGTAGCCTAGCCACCTAGCTTCATAGACTAAAGGAGCGTCTCCTCAACTAGCTTCATAGACTAAAGGAGCCGTCTCCTCACCTAGCTTCAAAGACTAAAGGAGCAGTCTCCTCAACTAGCTTCAAAGACTAAAGGAGCCGTCTCCTCACCTAGCTTCCTAGTATCCTTCCACTCGGGAGGGGAGGCAGGTGACACCTGTATCCTTCCACCATGAGGGGGGGCAGGGGACTTTTTAAAAGGGGCACCTGTTAGGAGAAAAACTCCAGACTGGATTGAAGAAGCACTCAACCTGAGAGGCAGGCGGGTGGAGGAGAGAAAGGGCTCCTATTGTAACGTCCGACTGGTTTTACACGAATAAGACGACGAGACGAAGGATGAACGAAGAGAAGAAGTAGGTCACAGGGATATCTGACCCTTTCAAGAAACATTTCGACAATTCCCCACGTGCCCCCTTTGTCGTCGCCCCTCCATCGGCGCATGACGACGGAGGGAACGAGCGCTTCTCAGAATAGAAGAGCGCCATCGGTTTCCTTCGCGAGTCTGAATTTTCTTCAGCTGCCTTCGGGAAGCACGTCCTCCGCCGTGCCCTACTTGGCGAGGGCGCTGGGGTTTAGTTCCCCGTTTGAGGTCCCCGGGAGATGACGGTGCCCAAGCAGAAGGAGACAGAGGACACTGGGTGTCATTCGGTGTGATGAGAGGGGACAGGGACGGCGGGCGGGACGGGGATCCTTTCTAAAGTCTACAATCTGTCTTGAGAGCGTTGAGCTCCGGGTTGTTTAGGCCACACCTGGACAGCAGCTGGTCGGTCCCCGACCTGTAGGTGGACTCGTCTCCCTCGGAGATGAGTCCCTTCTAGTCTTCACGTGTCCAATCCCTGCCTCGCCCTGTTCGTCCTGTGTCCCTCTCTGTCCGTGTCCAATCCCTGCCTCGCCCTGTTCTTCCTGTGTCCCTCTCTGTCCGTGTCCAATCCCAGCCTCGTCCTCTTCCATCCATACCCGTATCTTTATTACATTTGTCATTTAGCAGACGTTTTTATCCAAAGCGACTAACAATAATTGCATTCAACGTAGGAAGAGCCAATGTGCGACTACTTGCCAGAACTCACAAGTGCATCTTCTCTCTAAAACAAGTGACCAATAGCATAATCTAGTGCTGAAGGCAAAGTGCTTATTGTATACAGTAGATCTGTATTTCTTTAGTCTAACTTGTAAATTGTGTAAAATTATTTATTATTCTGTCTGTCTGCCTGCCTGCCTGCGTGGGTGTCTGTGTCTGTGTGTGTGCGTGTCTGCCTGTGTGTGTGTGTCTGCCTGTGTGTGTGTGTGTGTGTGTGTGTGTGTGTGTGTGTGTGTGTGTGTGTGTGCGTCGTGTCTGGCTCTGGCACATCCAGAGTAGAAAGCAGAGTGTTTCCACTGGGCTGCTGCTTCAACCACGTCCCTGGGCTCTGGACACTTAGGGAGGCAGCCAAGTGTGTGTGTGTGTGTGTGTGTGTGTGTGTGTGTGGGTGTGTGAGGGAGAGAGATGGAGTGACAGAGAACGATAGAGACAGAGAGGGAGAGTGACAGAGGGAGAGTAAGAAAGGAAGATGGTGCAAGAGAGTGGAAATCGGGACCAAGAGAGAGACAGAGTCTGTCTCTCTCTCTCTCTCTCTCTCTCTTGGACACAGAGGGACAGACAGACAGACAGGCAGGCAGACAGACAGACAGGCAGACAGAGACGAAGGCTTTTGGGATGGGTGCCCAAAGTCTGTACACCCAAGTGCTGTTCTCATACTGTAAGACTGTACCGATATTAACAAGCTGTAAAAAGTTAATCAGCTTCAGAAACATCAATACAGGTAATATCATGTGGCGATATTAGTTTGGGGACTCTGTCGGTTTTGACTTGGTGGATCCATTTCACGGACAAATCGATGTGGTAAAATCATTAGAGAGCCATCTCAGGCAAAACACAAAACTATAACGTCAAAAAAAAAACTAAGGAAATAATCCAACAATAATAACACCATCTACTACTGCCGTTGACGACGCTTTTCCCGCGTGAAATAAAACCGTAGGAATCCTAATCATTTCTCCACGGTCGACAATTGGACTCCAAAGACGGAGTTGGGCGGAGGATGCCAGCGTGAAATTAGCACTACGGTAATAACTGCCTTTAATTGCCATGCCCTGTAATTTCCCCCCCTGCATTAATGTGATTGGTGTGTGTGTGTGGGTGTGTGTGTGTGTGTGTGCTTGTTAATGATCAGAGTGAAGCGTGCACACACTCATCACTAGAGAAGCTATTCTACATCATAAAATTCCACAGCATTTCTTTGACATATTGTCAGTTCGCTGACAAACTTTCTGCTGCAGGTTCCTAAGCAGACGTTGGCATAGTGAGGGCTCTCTAGAAGATAGGTAGTGAGATAAATCAGCCTGGAGTAGCAAATACATTTAGTATATCTGTTGCCAAGAGCGGGACTATCCGATTCCTATGGCGTGATTTGGATAACTCAATCATTCGTTCGGATGGGGCAGCAGTTGCATTTGCCGTAGCTTCTGTATTGGATGGTGGTCAGTCGATATCTGTAGATGCTGGTCTGGTGCTGGTCCAGTGAATCACTGATGACCAGCTCATGACATGTAGAACTTATATAATTAAGCAATAAACCACGAGAGGCCGTGTGTTATAGTGATTTTATAACAGCTAGGGGGCGTTGTTAGGCACGGCGCGAAGCGTGCCAGCAGGGCCTTCTGTGCATGTTTGAAACATGCATACACCTTGGCAACGCAATGCATCCTGGGCTGCGTTCAAATTCAGCTAACAGAGGCGAACGTTCGTTGCAAACATGTTTTCATTTGAACGGCTTTTAATGAACGTTCCAAATAGTTCGCATAAACGCAACAATGTTCCAAAATACCGTTAGGCTACAAGCCTGGGTCCATTGGGATCCTCGTTCCGTTACTGGCGAACTACCTCTCCAGACTGTTCGCTTCTGTTAGCAAACGTTTGCGGCGAACACAAAGCTAACGGAAAATTGTCGGCTAACGTTCGCAAACGTTCGCTATGTTTCGCTGAATTTGAACGCACCCCTGGTTGACTGTTGGGTTGAATGCTAGCCCATCCTCTGGTCCCGGAGATGCCCAGAACCAGACATGCAAGTGACGCCCTAACAAATGTTCTACGATGGCTCACATTCACGGACTTGACACTGGAAGAACAAGATGCTATCTGTTAAGCTAGCCATTAGCCAGTTGAGGTTAACCATTAGCTACTGTAGGTTAACCGTTTGTGACACCATCACAAACAGTACCGAGGGTCACACCCCACCCTCCAAAATTGTTCTCCATTCACCAATAAGCAGTAGTCCACAGGCTACGTGCAGGGCATAAACCACCATCATCATCATCATCATCATCATCATCATCATCATCATCATCTAGGCTGCTGTTTTATTGACCACACGTGCGTCAGATGCAGCGCTGGATTAGAGCAAGGTCAGGTTAAAGGCGACGTCGAAACAAATAATTAATCAGTGGCTGGAGACGAGAACGGAAGAGAGAGAGAGGTTTATAAGGAGCATACGTGTTAAGATAAGTACTATAGAACATGTATGATAGCATCACACAGTTAACGCTAGTAATATAGTCCATGTATGATAGCATCACACAGTTAACGCTAGTACTATGTGCTACTAACCCTGCTCTGCCTTCCCTCTGCCTTCCCTCTCCCTAGTGCCTCTCTCTCTCCCTCCTATCTTCTAACCAGGTCCAGTGGATGCCCCACTGTCACCAGCAGACCTCCCGAAGTCCGATAGATACCCCCGTGTCTGCTGTGGATGATGTAGCATGTCCGTAGGATGTCCTCTCTCCTATGATGCTTTTAGCCTCTCTCACTCTGAAATGTAATTTAATGTAATGTATTGCTTTATAAATGTTCTTAGCCGGTAGACAGACATACTCCTGGAGCTTGCTCCATCGCCTTGTTGAGAGGGGTCAGGGAAGACATTTTTACAGCTCACTTATCTGGCCCCCTGGGTGATTACTGTTTTTTTGCTTCCCTCTGGAATATGTAGAGAGTGGGTCGTATGCCCTCCTCCCTTGTTCTCTGTAAAGCGCATTGTGTTGCCTCTGGGTATGAAATGCGCTATACAAATAAAGCTTTGATTGATTGATTGACTATAGTGCATGTATGATAGCATCACATAGCTAACGCTAGTAATATAGTCCATGAATGATAGCATCACAGTTAAGTGTGTAGGTTAACGGACACCTACTCCGTTCGAATGAAAGGTGAGATCAGAAAGATAAATAATAATAATAATAAGTTAAATATTAGAGACAATCTGAGAATCACCATGAGTACCAAACAAGCAGGAAACGCAAAGAGGGCTGTGTGTGTGTGTGTGTGTGTGTGTGTGTGTGTATGAGGTAAAAAGACAGTGTGGGGGGTCTTACAATGACATCCGATTTTCCAAGGAGAATTAAACTATGAAACCAGGCATTCGGTGTCAGAAAATGGTCGCTGTGTAAAAGGCGTTAGTCTAACACGCCTTTTCTGCCGTGACTTTATGTGGATTGGAAAACTGGGGTAGAGCGACAGAACCGGGTTAAACGGCTGGACTGCTTTTGTGGCTTTTGAGACCCCCGAATCCCCCCCCCCCCCCACTCCGTCGCTCCCCCTTCCCACCCCCCCCATCAATCCTCCGCTGAAAACCTCCTACCCCCCCTGCCCTCCTCCCTCCCTCCCTCGTCCATCTCTCCGCCAGTCTGACGGAGCCTGACAAAGGGACAGATGGAAACGCTGTGTGCATTTCTCAGAGAGAGAGAGAGAGAGAGAGAGAGAGAGAAGGGAGAGAGAGAGAGAGAGAGAGAGGATCGCTTCATCTCCATTCACCCCCTCCCGCCCCATCCATCCATCCCCTCCCCTCCCTCTCATCCAATCCCCTTTTTTGGGTCGGTGGTGAACGCTGCAGCGGGGGGGTGTGTACGCGCTCCGCCAGCCCCCGCCCCACACAGAGGAAGAGACGGCGGTAAGCGTGAACGCCGCCCCCCCCTCCTCCATCCCTCCCACCTTCTCTCCCTCCCTCTCTCTCTCTCTCACTCCTGCCGTTGCCAGAGCCGTGGGGGAAGCAGCATCCCCCCTCGCTCCGTTCCCGCGCTCCGCTCGGTGACGCGATGCACGGCTCTCCCAGGGCAGCTGGCTGGGGGACACGCCGTGACAAGCAGCCGCCGCCGCCGCCCGACCACGACCGCCGCTGCGCGCTCGCCGGGATCTCGCCGTGGAGGAGCGCCGGCCGCCGGGCCGGGACCCGCGGAACCTTCTAGAGCCGAGAGGACGAGCGGGAGAGAGGGACTAGCCGAGTGTCCGCGCCAGCGCGAGCGTCTCCGGGAGAGAGAGAGAGAGAGAGAGAGGGAGAGAGAGAGAGAGAGAGAGAGAGAGAGAGAGAGAGAGAGAGAGAGAGGGAGAAGCATGCGCCGCCGCTGTAGCTCTGGGGTTGAGCGGCAGACGAGCGAGAGGCGCCTCTGAAAGACTCTCCACAAGGAGGAGGAGGAGGAGGGGGAGGAGAGAGAGAGGAAAAAAAGAGGAGAGGAAGGGGGCGGGCTGTATTTTTGAGACTGGATGCTCTAAGCCCCTAAGAGAGTCAAAGGCACAAGAGTAGCTAAGGAGGAGGGGGAGGAGAGGAGGAGGGGGAGGAGAGGAGGAGGAGGAGGAGGGGGTGTTGTTGTGGTGCTTAGGGAGAGGAGAGGGTAGAGAGAGAGAGAGATGTGCGGGAGGATGGAGAGAGCGTTCGGGGAGAGGGCTTCTCCTCGCCCGCGGATCGGAGGCTGCCGCTAACGTTTCGGCTGGAGGATAAAAAAACGACCGCCATCCCGTCGGCTCGGACGGAACGGAGGACGACGACGACGACGAACGCCACAAAAAAACAGGAGCCAGTTTGACCCAACAGGTGTCCTAACGGACTGGAGGATCTATCGGACAGCGCGCGGCGTCGACGCCCACCGGGGTGCGTTTCCACGACGTCCACCTCCCCCTTTTTTCTCCCCTCGTTTCTTCGCCGTCTGTCCCCCCCCCTGGGTTCCTGGGAGGCATTGGGTACCAGCGTCGTGCCCCGCCCCCCCCCCCCCCTGGCCGCCCCCCCCCCCCCACCTGATGCAGCCCCCCGTGCGAGGCCATGCTTCTCCGATGAGGACGCCATCAGCATGCTGGATGTCGCTCTGTGCCTCACGAGCTTTCGGGTAAGCCGCCCCCCCCCCCCCCCCCCCCCCCCCCCCCACACACACCTCCCTCTCTCCATCCATCTCTTTCTTCCTGTCTTCCAAAAAAGACTGATCTGCCCATTTGAGAATCGGGGTGGGGGGGGGTGGTTTGGGTTGACATTGTCGGAGGGGATTTTATCTCTGGCGTTAGCTCGTCGAGCCCCGGCTGAGACGCTCGGCTGTTCTGTTTACGTTGCCCCGATGTTATTTCCCTTGTGGGCTGGGCTGCCCCCCTGTCCTCCCCCAACACCTCTCCGCTGGGACTGCAGGTATCTTCAGGACAACGTGTGTGTGTGTGTGTGTGTGTGTTTGGGGGTGGGGGGTAGGTAGGTAGGGTGGGGGGGTTCTTCTAAACGGGAGCATTAAATCTCGGTTGTTTTGACAGGGGGGCGATGTCACCGAGCGTCGTCACCGGATGATTAATGTTTTCCCCGGTGTCGTCGAGCCGGTGGGGGGAGAGCGAACGCGGCTGGGGGGGGGGGTCGTCGTCGTCTCGTCTCCGCGGCGGCCGATCGAGCCGCTCCGGGGTCGTAAACACGGAGCTCCGCCGCGCTCTCTCTCTCGCAGCTGCTGCTTGTTCTCTTTTCAGTCTGGCATTGATCTTGCGTGCGCGGGGATTGTCGTCAGGGGGGTCGGACAAGCCCGGCGTCCACGCCTGCTCTCCCCAGGGGGGTCGTTCGTTTCGAGCGCGTAGGACGGACGGGAGGGACGGGATTGATGACAGGGGGGGGGGGGAGAGGGAGGCGTCATAGCAACGACGCAGCCTCGAGAGCGAGAGTTTTAAATTCAAGCCATCAGTCGTCTGCGTTCGCTCCCTGTTTTTTTTTGGGTGTTTGTGTCGCCGACTGGCGTTTTGTTCATCTGCCGTCTCCTCCTCCTCCAGATAAGTTCCAGCTGCAGCCTCGCCGGTCCGGGCACGCACGGCTGCCGCCGCCATGGTCACCACGGTGATCACCATTGAGGAGGTGCGGGCGCTGGAGGTGAAGGAGGAGCAGGAGGAGCAAGTGCTGGCGCTGCTGGGCATCATCGGGACCTTCCTCAACCTCTTCGTCATCGTCTTCGTTTACATCTACACCACCCTGTGAAAGAGGGTGTGGGGGGTGGGAGGGGGGTGGGGGGGCGGAGCTTCGACGCCGCCCTGGGAAAGGGGGCGGAGCAAGGACGAGAAAAGCCAGAAGTGGGCATGTAACCGAAAAAAAAACATGGCCGATCCAAGGCTCCTCTGTTCGTGGACTTCTTTGTTTTTAAGCCAGAGGCAGATGATTGGAAGACTTTTTTTTTGACAATACCGTTTGAAGTTAGGAGGAGGAGACTGCGTTGGGCGCTACAGTAGACACGCCCGGTTTTTCCACGCCGAGGAAGATGGTAGACGATGAGGGCGTGGCGGTCATTTTGCTGTGCCACAGCAGCCATAAGCCTAGGAGATAACAGGAGGACACAGGAGCACCAGGAACATGGCTGGGCTGGATCCAGGAGGGGGGACGAGCCCAGGGGGCCGAGCCCCAGCCAGGGTGCAGTTCCCTGGGCATGCGGAGAGTCCGGCGGGCCCCGGAGGGACCCCGCTGGAGACACGGACCCGGGACTCGTTTGGCGCGACAATGGAAAGCCAGTGTTCTTCTGATGGATTATAATCCTACACGCCAAGAGAGGGACTGAAGTCTTAAAGAGCTGTGTGGTGTTCAGGGGCGTGGAGAGGTGGAGAGATGGTGGAGAGGTGGAGGTGGTGGAGATGGAGAGGTGGAGATGGTGGAGAGATGGAGGTGGTGGAGATGGTGGAGAGATGGTGAAGATGGTGGAGAGGTGGAGGTAGTGGAGAGGTCGAGGTGGAGGAGATGGTGAAGATGGTGGAGAGGTGGAGGTGGTGGAGAAGTGGAGATGGTAGAGAGATGGAGAGGTGGAGATGGTGAAGATGGTAGAGAGGTGGAGGTAGTGGAGAGGTGGAGGTAGTGGAGATGGTGGAGGTAGTGGAGATGGTGAAGATGGTGGAGGTGGTGGAGATGGTGGAGGTGGTGGAGATGGTGGAGGTGGTGAAGATGGTGGAGGTGGTGGAGGTAGTGGAGGAGGTGGAGGTAGTGGAGATGGTGGAGGTAGTGGAGATGTTGGAAGTGGTGGAGAGATGGTGGAGGTGGTGAAGATGGTGGAGATGGTGGAGAGGGAGATGGTGGAGGTGGTGCAGAGGTGGAGGCAGTGCGTGCGCTCCGTGCCGGAGGTCCTCCCAGAGGGACGTGCTGCCGGAGCGGTCGATGCTCCCCGAGGGCGGTGGGGGTTTCACGGCCGCGCGGCGCCAGCGAGGCCCGTGTGTCCCTGGGGATGCGGCCGTGGTTCCGGGGGGAACCGTGATGTACCAGGCTGCGCAGAACTGCCTCACGCACACACACACGACAGAGACACACACACACACACATGCGTGTGCGCCAGAGTGGGAATGGGAGCCTCCGCTTTAAGATCCAAGAAATGAAAACGAGGAGCGTATCCGATATCCCGCCCACAAACTCTCCCATAGGCTCATATGAGCTGACCTGGCGTACGGCCGATCCCCCAGCAAACACCTCCCGACCGGAGAGACGCGCAATAACGGCCCGGAGGCGCAGAGACACCCCAGGAGAGACCCCAGGATATTTTTTATAGAAGTAGAGAGACTACAGGAGGAGGGCGATGGCGCGAGGACAAATACGAGCCTCCCACTAACGAGGACAAATACGAGCCCTCCACTAACGAGGACAAATACGAGCCTCCCGCTAACGAGGACAAATACAAGCCCCTCCCACTAACGAGGACAAATACAAGCCCCTCCCACTAACTGCTTCTACCGTCTCTTTCTGCATATGTCACTTCCTGCCGTTTGCTGGGGTTCAAGGGTTAAAAAACTGTCTCTTTTGATGTGTTTGTTCATGTTCATTTCAGGGTCGTGTCAACGATCCCGTTTCTGTATGAAAATCAAACCTTTTCTAACTATATCAATTCCAAGTGTAGATGTAAACTGTGCAATAGGGGACATTTGAACAATAAAATGAGAATATATCGAACTAAAAACTAGTCTATTGTCTCGTCTATGATATAATGGTTTCGAGAGAGAGAGAGAGAGAGAGAGAGAGAGAGAGAGAGAGAATGAATGTGTTAGGGATGAACTTGCACAATTCTGGGCCGATGCCGATGTTTAAAATAACAATCCGGCTGATGGCCGATTTTTATTTTATTTTTATTCCCTATTTTGTGCCAGGGAAACAAAGAAATGATGCCTGCTTTTCAAATGGCCAGTTAGATTTGATGTGTTAAAATGAATAGTTCATTAATTCATTCATTAATTCATTCAATGATTCATTCATTCATTCATTTTTGGAAATCAGTATCGATACCCAGCCCTAGTATTGATGTGTTGCATAACTTGGCAGTCATGTAAATAAGGTTACAGCAAAAAAACAAAACAGGTTTTAGTAACACTAACCGAATCAATATTGAATCGAATCGAGATAATTGATTCTGAACCTTGTGAATCGGAATCGAATCTTGAAATTCGACTCGATACCCAGCCCTAATCATGACCAGTCTGTTTCAAGTCCCTCGATCATTGTCGCAAAAAACGAGCACTTGACATTTCACACATATTTTTTTTATTTTAATACGCTATTTAACCGCCATTTTGCGCATCTCCTCGTTGCCCCCCCCCCCCCGGGGGGACATGCGGCGCTGGACTCGGTGTCCATTCGCATGCAGAAGGGCGAGGAGATGTTAAACCGCGCCGCTCTGATGCGCCGAGGCCCTCGTCTCCGGAGGCCATTGAGATTCAGAGGACGTCCTCAGGTTTATGAAAGGTCAAGCCGGCATGTTCCTCCTCGCTGGGAACACGGGGGGAAATACTAAATCTCACGTGCTTCCTGCATGGTAATAACGGGGAGGAAGGTGTCACCAGGGGGGGGCGTCACGTCTTCTGGGCGGGGCTACAATCTGAGTCCGGAACATTCCAACTGAACTTGCGTCAGTACTTCAAAGGCGAGCCCACGCTGTTTGTGGTCAAAGAGACACGTGTGTGTGTGTGTGTGTGTGTGTGTGTGTGTGTGTGTGTGTACACGGTGTTAGCGTACGTGAAATCAATAGGACCCAAGGACACGCAAAAGAGGGTAGCGGAAAAGCAGAAGTGAACATATGTGGCGAGAGCAGAACAGCACGCGCTCCAAACACCCCACCAGGTGGGGTAATCAATCACCATTACTGTTATGTTCGTTCCTACTGAGGTAACACACACACACACACACACACACGCGCACACACACACTCACACACACACACACACACACACACACACACTCACCACCTGCCACAGAAACGTCACTTAGCACTTAATGATGACCATGTCCTTAAATCCACCCTCCTTTTTTCCTCTCTTCCAGTCTTAGAGGGATGGAGAGACCAGCTAGAGACCTGAGGAGAGAGACTAGCTAGAGACCTGAGGGGAGAGACTAGCTAGAGACCTGAGAGGAGAGACTAGCTAGAGACCTGAGAGGAGAGACCAGCTAGAGGCCTGAGGGGAGAGACTAGCTAGAGACCTGAGGAGAGAGACCAGCTAGAGACCTGGGGGGAGAGACTAGCTAGAGACCTGAGGGGAGAGAGACTAGCTAGAGACCTGAGGGGGAGACTAGCTAGAGACCTGAGGGGAGAGACCAGCTAGAGACCTGAGGGGAGAGACTAGCTAGAGACCTGAGGGGAGAGAGACTAGCTAGGGAGCCTGAGGGGAGAGACTAGCTAGAGACCTGAGGGGAGAGAGACTAGCTAGAGACCTGGGGAGAGAGACTAGCTAGAGGCCTGAGGGGAGAGAGACTAGCTAGAGACCTGAGGGGAGAGACTAGCTAGAGACCTGAGGGGAGAGAGACTAGCTAGGGAGCCTGAGGGGAGAGACTAGCTAGAGACCTGAGGGGAGAGAGACTAGCTAGAGACCTGGGGAGAGAGACTAGCTAGAGACCTGAGGGGAGAGACTAGCTAGAGACCTGAGGGGAGAGACTAGCTAGAGACCTGAGGAGAGAGACCAGCTAGAGACCTGAGGGGAGAGACTAGCTAGAGACCTGAGGAGAGAGACTAGCTAGAGACCTGAGGGGAGAGAGACTAGCTAGAGACCTGAGAGGAGAGAGACTAGCTAGAGACCTGAGGGGAGAGAGACTAGCTAGAGACCTGAGGGGAGAGACTAGCTAGAGACCTGAGGGGAGAGACTAGCTAGAGAACTGAGGGGAGAGACTAGCTAGAGACCTGAGGAGAGAGACTAGCTAGAGACCTGAGAGGGAGAGACTAGCTAGAGACCTGAGGAGAGAGACTAGCTAGAGACCTGAGGAGAGAGACTAGCTAGAGACCTGAGGGGAGAGAGACTAGCTAGAGACCTGAGGGGAGAGACTAGCTAGAGACCTGAGGAGAGAGACTAGCTAGAGACCTGGGGGGAGAGACTAGCTAGAGACCTGAGGGGAGAGACTAGCTAGAGACCTGAGGGGAGAGACTAGCTAGAGACCTGAGGGGAGAGACTAGCTAGAGACCTGAGAGGAGAGACTAGCTAGAGAGCCCCAGGGGAGAGACAAGCTAGAGACCTGAGGAGAGAGACTAGCTAGAGACCTGAGGGGAGAGACTAGCTAGGGAGGCTGAGGAGAGAGACCAGCTAGAGACCTGAGGGGAGAGACTAGCTAGAGACCTGAGGGGAGAGACTAGCTAGAGACCTGAGGAGAGAGACTAGCTAGAGACCTGAGGAGAGAGACTAGCTAGAGAGCCTGAGAGGAGAGACTAGCTAGAGACCTGAGAGACTAGCTAGAGACCTGAGGAGAGAGACTAGCTAGAGAGCCTGGGGGGAGAGACTAGCTAGAGACCTGAGGGGAGAGAGACTAGCTAGAGACCTGAGGGGAGAGACTAGCTAGAGACCTGAGGGGAGAGACAAGCTAGAGACCTGAGGGGAGAGACTAGCTAGAGACCTGAGGGGAGAGACTAGCTAGAGACCTGAGAGGAGAGACCAGCTAGAGACCTGAGGGGGAGAGACTAGCTAGAGACCTGAGGGGAGAGACTAGCTAGAGACCTGAGGAGAGAGACTAGCTAGAGACCTGAGAGGAGAGACTAGCTAGAGACCTGAGGAGAGAGACTAGCTAGAGACCTGAGAGGAGAGACTAGCTAGAGACCTGAGGAGAGAGACTAGCTAGAGACCTGAGAGGAGAGACTAGCTAGAGACCTGAGGGGAGAGACTAGCTAGAGGCCTGAGAGGAGAGAGACTAGCTAGAGACCTGAGAGGAGAGACTAGCTAGAGACCTGAGGGGAGAGACTAGCTAGAGGCCTGAGAGGAGAGAGACTAGCTAGAGACCTGAGGAGAGAGACTAGCTAGAGACCTGAGGAGAGAGACTAGCTAGAGACCTGAGGAGAGAGACTAGCTAGAGACCTGAGAGGAGAGAGACTAGCTAGAGACCTGAGAGGAGAGACTAGCTAGAGACCTGAGAGGAGAGACTAGCTAGAGACCTGGGGGGAGAGACTAGCTAGAGACCTGAGGGGAGAGACTAGCTAGAGACCTGAGGGGAGAGAGACTAGCTAGAGACCTGAGGAGAGAGACTAGCTAGAGACCTGAGGGGAGAGACTAGCTAGAGACCTGAGAGGAGAGACTAGCTAGAGACCTGAGGGGAGAGACTAGCTAGAGACCTGAGGGGAGAGACTAGCTAGAGACCTGAGGAGAGAGACCAGCTAGAGACCTGAGGAGAGAGACTAGCTAGAGACCTGAGGGGAGAGACTAGCTAGAGACCTGAGAGGAGAGACTAGCTAGAGACCTGAGGGGAGAGACTAGCTAGAGACCTGAGGGGAGAGACTAGCTAGGGAGGCTGAGGAGAGAGACTAGCTAGAGACCTGAGGAGAGACTAGCTAGAGACCTGAGGGGAGAGACTAGCTAGAGACCTGAGAGGAGAGACTAGCTAGAGACCTGAGGGGAGAGACTAGCTAGAGACCTGAGGGGAGAGACTAGCTAGAGACCTGGGGGGAGAGACTAGCTAGAGACCTGAGGGGAGAGACTAGCTAGAGACCTGAGAGGAGAGACCAGCTAGAGACCTGAGGAGAGAGACTAGCTAGAGACCTGAGGGGAGAGAGACTAGCTAGAGACCTGAGGAGAGAGACTAGCTAGAGACCTGAGGAGAGAGACTAGCTAGAGACCTGAGGGGAGACTAGCTAGAGACCTGAGGGGAGAGACTAGCTAGAGACCTGAGGGGAGACTAGCTAGAGACCTGAGGGGAGAGACTAGCTAGAGACCTGAGAGGAGAGACTAGCTAGAGACCTGAGGGGAGAGACTAGCTAGAGACCTGAGGGGAGAGACTAGCTAGAGACCTGGGGGGAGAGACTAGCTAGAGACCTGAGGGGAGAGACTAGCTAGAGACCTGAGAGGAGAGACTAGCTAGAGACCTGAGGGGAGAGACTAGCTAGAGACCTGAGGGGGGAGAGACCAGCTAGAGACCTGAGGAGAGAGACTAGCTAGAGACCTGAGAGGAGAGACTAGCTAGAGACCTGAGGGGAGAGACTAGCTAGAGACCTGAGGGGAGAGAGACTAGCTAGAGACCTGAGGGGGGAGAGACCAGCTAGAGATCTGAGGAGAGAGACTAGCTAGAGACCTGAGGGGAGAGACTAGCTAGAGACCTGAGGGGAGAGACTAGCTAGGGAGGCTGAGGAGAGAGACCAGCTAGAGACCTGAGGAGAGAGACTAGCTAGAGACCTGAGGGGAGAGACTAGCTAGGGAGGCTGAGGAGAGAGACTAGCTAGAGACCTGAGGGGAGAGACTAGCTAGAGACCTGAGGGGAGAGACTAGCTAGAGACCTGAGGGGAGAGACCAGCTAGAGACCTGAGGAGAGAGACCAGCTAGAGACCTGAGGGGAGAGACTAGCTAGAGACCTGAGGGGAGAGACTAGCTAGAGAGCCTGAGGGGAGAGACTAGCTAGAGACCTGAGAGGAGAGAGACTAGCTAGAGACCTGAGAGGAGAGACTAGCTAGAGACCTGAGGGGAGAGACTAGCTAGAGACCTGAGGGGAGAGACTAGCTAGAGACCTGAGGGGAGAGACTAGCTAGAGAGGCCTGAGAGGAGAGACTAGCTAGAGACCTGAGGGGAGAGACTAGCTAGAGACCTGAGGGGAGAGACTAGCTAGAGACCTGAGGGGAGAGACTAGCTAGAGACCTGAGGGGAGAGACCAGCTAGAGACCTGAGGAGAGAGACTAGCTAGAGACCTGAGGGGAGAGACTAGCTAGGGAGGCTGAGGAGAGAGACCAGCTAGAGACCTGAGGAGAGAGACTAGCTAGAGACCTGAGGGGAACGACTAGCTAGGGAGGCTGAGGAGAGAGACTAGCTAGAGACCTGAGGGGAGAGACTAGCTAGAGACCTGAGGGGAGAGACTAGCTAGAGACCTGAGGGGAGAGACTAGCTAGAGACCTGAGGGGAGAGACTAACTAGAGACCTGAGAGGAGAGACCAGCTAGAGACCTGAGGAGAGAGACCAGCTAGAGACCTGAGGGGAGAGACTAGCTAGAGACCTGAGGGGAGAGACTAGCTAGAGACCTGAGGGGAGAGACTAGCTAGAGACCTGAGGGGAGAGACTAGCTAGAGACCTGAGGAGAGAGACTAGCTAGAGACCTGAGGGGAGAGACCAGCTAGAGACCTGAGGGGAGAGACTAGCTAGAGACCTGAGGGGAGAGACTAGCTAGAGACCTGAGGGGAGAGACCAGCTAGAGACCTGAGGGGAGAGACTAGCTAGAGACCTGAGGGAGAGAGACTAGCTAGAGACCTGAGGGAGAGAGACTAGCTAGAGACCTGAGGAGAGAGACTAGCTAGAGGCCTGGGGGGAGAGACTAGCTAGAGACCTGAGGGGAGAGACTAGCTAGAGACCTGAGGGAGAGAGACTAGCTAGAGACCTGAGGGGAGAGACTAGCTAGAGACCTGAGGGGAGAGACTAGCTAGAGACCTGAGGGGAGAGACCAGCTAGAGACCTGAGAGGAGAGACTAGCTAGAGACCTGAGAGACTAGCTAGAGACCTGAGAGGAGAGACTAGCTAGAGACCTGAGGAACTGGCGCTTAGATGGAGTTGTGCGACGTGCCAGGAAGGACCTCGCGGTCGAGGTCTCGCAAGGCTCTCAGTGAGGCCGACGCCCACACCACAGTTCAAATCCCTGCCCTCCGACCCCGCGAACAACACAGCGAACAAGAGAGGAGAACTCCGTTCTTTTGTAGGGGGAAATTGGACATGGGGAAAAAAGAAGCCGCCTTGTTTCTCGAGATGCATGAGACGAGTTTCATTTGACCTCTGCAGCAAGGAGAGTTTTCCAAAGAGTAAACGACAAAGTGTTACAAGTTTCCTAAAAAAGTAGTTTGAAGAGAACACGTTTTATACTGTGACTTGCATCAAATCTCTCCTGACCAATCATTGAGCAGTTTGAGGATTTAAAGAGACAAGCCCCCAGACCCCTTCCTCCAGACCCAACCCCTTCCTCCAGACCCAACCCCTTCCTCCAGACCCAACCCCTTCCTCCAGACCCAACCCCTTCCTCCAGACCCAACCCCTTCCTCCAGACCCAACCCCTTCCTCCAGACCCAACCCCTTCCTCCAGACCCAGACCCTTCCTCCAGACCCAACCCCTTCCTCTAGACCCAACCCCTTCCTACAGACCCAACCCCTTCCTCCAGACCCAACCCCTTCCTCCAGACCCAACCCCTTCCTCCAGACCCAACCCCTTCCTCCAGACCCAGACCCTTCCTCCAGACCCAACCCCTTCCTCCAGACCCAACCCCTTCCTCTAGACCCAACCCCTTCCTCTAGACCCAACCCCTTCCTCTAGACCCAACCCCTTCCTTCCTCCAGACCCAGACCCAACCCCTTCCTCCAGACCCAACCCCTTCCTCTAGACCCAACCCCTTCCTCCAGACCCAACCCCTTCCTCCAGACCCAACCCCTTCCTCCAGACCCAACCCCTTCCTCCAGACCCAACCCCTTCCTCTAGACCCAACCCCTTCCTTCAGACCCAACCCCTTCCTTCCTCTAGACCCAACCCCTTCCTCCAGACCCCACCCCTTCCTCCAGACCCAACCCCTTCCTCCAGACCCAACCCCTTCCTCTAGACCCAACCCCTTCCTCTAGACCCAACCCCTTCCTCTAGACCCAACCCCTTCCTCCAGACCCAACCCCTTCCTCCAGACCCAACCCCTTCCTCTAGACCCAACCCCTTCCTCCAGACCCCACCCCTTCCTCCAGACCCAACCCCTTCCTCCAGACCCAACCCCTTCCTCCAGACCCAATCCCTTCCTCCAGACCCAACCCCTTCCTCCAGACCCAACCCCTTCCTCTAGACCCAACCCCTTCCTCCAGACCCAACCCCTCCTCTCTGACCACCCTGCCCCTCCCCTCTTCCATGCTCCTCCTAGTGAGGGAGAGAGGACTGGCCGGCTTCTTCACACAAACAATCAGCTGTCCAAAACAAGAACAAACACAGACAGAGAAATGCCATCTCTGGTGGCGTCCGGCTGTCATCTGTAATCTGTAATCTTAGGAATGTATACCGTATTGTCGATAGTCTGGTTGTAATCCTGTATAATCATGAGTGTACGTGTCGTCTGAGTATTTGATCTCATCGTACATTCTGCAGAATCCCGTCTTGGTATTGCAGGAGAGAATGATTCAACTCAGACTCCCCCTCCGTGTCAGCAGGGCTGCACCCCACCTGCATACCAAGCGCCCCTCGGCCGGCCGCGCTCCCCGTTATCTACCCACGTCCCCCCCGGGCTGCGTCCTCCTCCCTGCTCCTAATGCATTATGGGAGGATGAGCCCCTCTAACCTTCCCACCCCCTCCGGCAGTGTGCTATTAAAAACAGAGAGTGAAAGACAGAGCTCTTGGAACACTTTTTCATTACGTCCCCCCCCCCCGCCCCCCGCCCCCCGCCCCCCACCCCCCCGGCGCTCATACCAACCAAGCCCCGCCCCCCATCTCCTCCACCGGGGCGAGCGCCGCCACCCACCACACACAATATAGCTGCATAGTAGATTAATCGCTGAAAACGCCATTTGCGATCAAATTGGGTGTTAAATGCTTATAAAGGGGACGAGATGTGGCCCGTGTGCCGTTGTAGGAGGGAACGTGTCGTGATTAAAGGGGGCGAGGGGATGGGGGCCAGACGCCGTGGCCCCGGGGCCGTAAAACTGATGGGCGTGAACGCCGGGCCGCGCCCGCGCCTTCCCTCCGCATAATGAGGAGCAATTACACTACAATACCCATCTCTATCTGCTGCTACTTAATATATAGAGGGGTACGTAACGCATAGCAGCACAGACACACAAACACGCACACACACACTCTCTAACAGCACCGGACACACACACACACACACACACACACACACACACACACACACGTAGAGGCAGTATACACAGTGCCATTAGCAGCTCTCATATAGCTCCATATGGTGTATCGTATAAAAACTCCCGTTAGAATTCTAATAAATCTCCCGTCAAATAAATCTCTGCCTCTTGTCCAGGTGTGAAATGTTAGTCTGGGAGACGTGGAGCTGGTTTCACGCTGCTGTGGTCCCGCCCCCCTGGGGCTCGGCCCTCCTGGGGCTCCGCCCCCTGGGGCTAACACCTTTACACACACGCACGCACGCACACACACACACACACACACACACACACGCTCACTACAAATCACGCCCAGCAAGGTAATTGAATGACCGTCCGATTTCCGAACCAGCGAAGGTAACAAAGGCGTGTAAAAGGTGCACATTACGCCTTCCCATTTCCAGACACGACAGCGAACGGCGTTCTTTTACGCAGATGATGTGTTCTTATGTCCCGAAGGGGCCGCGCGCCAATCTCCCGTCTGAATCATATCCAATTTCATCCAATCTGCTTCACAATAATTACAACCGAACAACGTCACAAATAACAAGTCGTCAAATCAGACGGTGGCGTCGGCTTCTCTCTCGCACACGAAAGGACGAGTTTATGAGCGGACGTCTCGAAGGCGCCGGTTCGTCTAATTGAAATTGCTCGGGGGTTTATTGAACAGGAAGACGCCGACCCTTAACGGAGGCGTCGGAGGAAGAGGAAGATGAGGAGGAAGAGGCTGCAGCTTCATCTGCCGTCCCCTCAGGTGACCCTCCCAACACGCCCAGCGGCCAGGTGACCTTCTCCCCGAGCACAAGAGGACAACCGACACTGTCCTTTCATCTCAAACCGCATAAATCACCAACACTGGTACAGTATGTATTCAACACGACACTGCAGAGAGCCGAGCCATGCTCAACAAAAATGGTGGATAAAATATGGTTCTACAGGCGCTCACGCCAGCATGGAACAACAATAAACTAACGGACGGTTCCGTCGTAATGGCGGAACCTCCCGGAACCCGTCCCCAGCAGGGGAGAGAGAGGCGAGCGGAGAGAGCGGAGTGGAGAGACTCACCGGAGTCGTTGCGCAGGTAGGAGGACATGGCCGGGATGAGGCAGGACTGGCTGAGCAGCTCCTGGAGCACGACGGGCAGGGCGTGGCTGTTCTGGCCCCGGCTCTCTCCGGCGGGGGTCTCTCCGTGGGCCCCGGCGCCGCCGGACGGGTTGATGTAGCTGGCCAGCACCTGAGGGAGGGGGACGATCAACGTCTTGTCTAGTCGCTATAATGTTGTCTCCATCAGTGTTATGCAGGGGGCCCAGGGAGGCGGGGCTAGGTGACAGGGGGAGCAGGGAGGCGGGGCTAGGTGACAGGGGGCGCAGGGAGGCGGGACTAGGTGACAGGGGGAGCAGGGAGGCGGGGCTAGGTGACAGGGGGAGCAGGGAGGCGGGGCTAGGTGACAGGGGGCGCAGGGAGGCGGGACTAGGTGACAGGGGGAGCAGGGAGGCGGGGCTAGGTGACAGGGGGAGCAGGGAGGCGGGGCTAGGTGACAGGGGGCGCAGGGAGGCGGGACTAGGTGACAGGGGGTGCAGGGAGGCGGGGCTAGGTGACAGAGGGCGCAGGGAGGCGGGGTTAGGTGACAGGGGGCCCAGGGAGGCGGGGCTAGGTGACAGGGGGCCCAGGGAGGCGGGGCTAGGTGACAGGGGGGCGCAGGGAGGCGGGGCTAGGTGACAGGGGACCCAGGGAGGTAGGGGCTAGGTGACAGGGGACCCAGGGAGGCGGGGCTAGGTGACAGGGCGCCCAGGGAGGCGGGGTGGGGCAGGGAGGCGGGGCTAGGTGAGGGCGGGGCAGCGTTCTGACCTGCAGCAGGCATGTGACGTGCTCCTCCTCCAGGCGCTGCTTGGTGAGGGCCTGCTCCACGTCCCAGCCCGAGGCGGTGGAGCCCGTGCCGAAGCCGGTGCCCTTGGCCCAGTACAGCTGCTGCTCCTCGCTGGTGGCGCCGCCGTGCCCGCTGGACACCTGGGGCTGGGGGGGGAGGGGGGGGGAGAGGGGGGGTACGGTGAGTCCAAAACAAGGTGCAGAAACACTTCACAAAGCTGAACTCTGTCTAAACTATGGATCCTACAGCAGCGTCACATCTGCTCTGAACAGACACACCCTTCAGCACCTGGATGAGAATAGACGTCCCACCAGCAGGGGGGCGTAACCAGGAACTGATTCACCTCCACACACTGGTCCAGCTGTTTACCAGACGACTGGACCAGTCCAGCTGTTTACCAGACGACTGGACCAGCTGTTTACCAGACAACTGGACCAGTCGAGCTACGATCCGCTACGAATCTCAAACACCCCGACCCACTGTACTAAAAAAACATCACCGACACCGCCAGCAACACCGAGCGCCGCCCGCATTGAGCCCGTCGGGCTGCCGTACCCGTGATTGATACGGTCCGATACAAGAGAGTGGGGACAGTTTATCCTTTGTCCCACAGTGGTCATTTGTGATTATGTCCCGGGTTCAGATGAGGACAGTGTGCTTCCAGATAGTCTGGGGGGGAGGAGGAGAGTGGAGAGGCGGAGGAGATAACGCAATAGAGGATGCATTTCTCCGTGTAATGGCCATGCCAGTCCAGGGGACATCTGTGGTGATTCGATTCCTATTCATGATGTTCCCTTTTCCCCCCCTCCCCTACAGACCGGAGTTGGCAACAGCACAACGTACGGGTCTCTCTCAGGTCTCTCCTCGAAGAGAGACCTTCCTCTTATCATTCAGACCGAACGATTAGGCGATCTGTCATGGGCGGAGTGGGAGAGATGCATAGGAGGCCGTCCCGATCGGGGTCCATTAATAAAGTGAACGTTTTTTTCTCCCTTGTTCTCATTGAGTGAAGGACATCTT
Source organism: Borostomias antarcticus (assembly GCF_949987555.1). Classification (NCBI taxonomy): domain Eukaryota; kingdom Metazoa; phylum Chordata; class Actinopteri; order Stomiiformes; family Stomiidae; genus Borostomias; species Borostomias antarcticus. The sequence continues at coordinate 4,261,867 of NC_140267.1, read as the reverse complement.
TATCCGCTATGAAGTCGTTTGTAGTCTGACTCGACAGATGAGGATTTTGGGGATACGCCTGGTCATTCATTTATTCATCTAGACTCCTCCCCTATCGGTGTTGGCGTTTTCAAAGTCGCCGTCGCTACGTGAAACGACGACCGCCGCCGTGGAGAGATGGCGTCCTACACGCTGAGAATGGCGTTTAGAGGAAGATTTGGATCGTTCAATAAGGCAGGCCTGATTGGTTCTTTTGGCTTAAGTGTGTAGGTTTTGTGTGTGTCAGTGTGCGGTGTGTGTGTGTGTTGGGGGGGGTATGTATGTGTATACGTTGTGTGTGTGCGGTGTGTGTGTGCGGTGTGTGTGTGTGTGTTGGGGGGTTATGTATGTGTATACAGTATGTTGTGTGTGTGCGGTGTGTGTGTGTGTTGGGGGGGGGGGTATATGTGTGTGTATACGTTGTGTGTGTGTTGGTGTGTGTGTATAGGTTTTGTGTGTGTGTGTGTGTGCGGTGTGTGTGTGTGTTGGGGGGGGGGTATGTGTGTGTGTATACGTTGTGTGTGTGTTGGTGTGTGTGTGTGTACAGGTTTTGTGTGTGTGTGTGTGTGCGGTGTGTGTGTGTATGTGTATAGGCTGTGTGTGCGCGGCGTGTGTGTGTGTTTGGGGGGGGGGGGGGGGGGTATGTGTGTGTATACGTTGTGTGTGTGTGTTGGTGTGTGTGTGTATAGGTTGTGTGTGTGTGTGTGTGTATAGATCGCGTGTGCGCTCACCTCGTTGGCGTTGGTGCCGGCGTTGGGCACGCGGGGGGCGTGGTGGCTGAGCGCCGACAGGCACGCCAGGATCAGGTGGATGGCGCCGATCTCCAGCGCCATGCGGCGCAGCAGCACGCCGTCGTCCGTGGTCAGGGGCGTGCTGCTGAAGAGCGCCCGCAGCACGTGGAAGGGCAGCGTGGGGAGGACGTTGGCCGACGGCGACTGCAGGATGTGACCTTTAACGGGGGGTCAGATGAGACGGGGGAGAGGAAGACGATGATATGTTAGAGATGGTCAAAAAACATCATTTACCGTCGAGTAGAAATGACTCGGTCAGAATGAGTCATGAGGGTCAGAATGAGTCATGAGGGTCAGAATGAGTCATGAGGGTCAGAATGAGTCATGAGGGTCAGAATGAGTCATGAGGGTCAGAATGAGTCATGAGGGTCAGAATGAGTCATGAGGGTCAGAATGAGTCATGAGGGTCAGAATGAGTCATGAGGGTCAGAATGAGTCATGAGGGTCAGAATGAGTCATGAGGGTCAGAATGAGTCATGAGGGTCAGAATGAGTCATGAGGGTCAGAATGAGTCATGAGGGTCAGAATGAGTCATGAGGGTCAGAATGAGTCATGAGGGTCAGAATGAGTCATGAGGGTCAGAATGAGTCATGAGGGTCAGAATGAGTCATGAGGCCGCCTGGAAAAGGACGGATCAAAAGGACGAGAGTTGGAGAAGTTGAGTGAGGATAAAAGCAGCAGCCGATCCATTCATTCATTCATTCGTCCGTCCGTCCGTCCGTCCGTCCGTCCGTTCATTCATTCATTCATCCGTTAATTCATTCATCCATTCATCCATCCATTCATTCATCCATCCACCCATCCATCCATCCATCCATCCATTCATTCATCCATCCATCCATCCATCCATCCATCCATCCATCCATCCATCCATCCATCCATTCATGCATGCGTGTGCGTTCATTCATTCATTCATTCATTCATTCATTCATCCATCCACCCATCCATCCATTCATTCATTCATTCATCCATCCATCCATCCATCCATCCATCCATCCATCCATCCATCCATCCATCCATTCATGCATGCGTGTGCGTTCATTCATTCATTCATTCATTCATTCATTCATTCATTCATTCATTCATTCATTCATTCATTCATTCATCCAGTAGTTGACCCACGTCGGGGACCCAGAGACAACAGCCAGCTGCTGGAGACAGAGAGGGGCCGGTGTCACTAAACGAGACGGTGGCCCGCGCTCGCCATCAATCGCTAGCATCACGGGACATCATGTCAAGGACTCCAAAAACATGCGGTGGGTGAAAGAAAAACATGGTTCACACACACACACACACACACACACACACACACACACACACACACACACCACACAAACACGCACACGCAGAAATATTACGGGTGTGACGATTCTGAAACTAAACTACAATAATGTGTGTTTTCAGTTGGAAAGTTGGACTTGTAACAAAACTGACTTAAAGGTACCCAACGAAACGAGAATCAAGACAATCAGTTCTTTGTTTATTTTCGAAATTCCTGGATTATATGGTTCCTTGTAGTCTAATAAACATGTTGAATCACTTGAATGTCTTTCCTACCTTGTAATTTCTTCGCAAAATGATATTTCGCTAATGTTTTGAAAACAACAAAGATGTGTGAAACGTCACTATTATGTGCTCCGCGTATTGACGCAATGACGTAGTACACGATTTTCGGGGACCACCTTCTCAAATTTGCTCTAGAGCGCAAACTAGTGGTCAAAAACTACATTGGGTACCTTTAAAGTTTGAAATCGCACACTAATTTTGATAAATTTTTCGATTTCAAACTGGAATGGCGACGCCCCCGATCAATAATCCATCTGAATGAGAGCCTAGCTTGGGTGTCTGGATGGAGTGAGCTACGACAGTGCCTGTAAACTAAACAAGCTAAAAGCCCTTCAGTTCCATTACCCAAGAGGCCGCAGGGCAGGTATGGACTCAAGGACTGTGAAGAAGGGGGGGGGGCATTGTAACAGAGGGGCTGGTTGGACAAACGTGTCTCAATTGCCAATGGGGCGAATTAAATCACCGGTTCTCTCTCCCCTGGTTAGTATTCCTCTCTCTGCTTCCTGTGGCCCTGGAAGCTTCCAGAAGAGTCCATCTACATGCAGCGGCCGCGTCACGCCCGCGACAGATATGTGTTTAGGGGGGCTCTGACGATGCTCGTTATCGATCCGTGTGTTCCACAGCCTGGCTGCTAATTTAACTAGCGGACAAAGTCAGTTGGGGAGGAGACGTAGAAGTCTCCGGGCGTCGCCCGTGATGGGGTTCTGTACATCGGTGGTGATTAAAGAATGAAGCCAGCTGTTTCTGGCGAGCGCCGGCCCTGACCGCCCGGATCTGACCGCGGTCACGGAGAAGACGAACGAGGAGGGTGTTGGGTTACGTGACACGGACGTACGCTACATGCCGCGTTTACCATTTTTCTCCTAGCTAGGTTAATTCACTGTACAGTCCGCTAGAAATTACCCACAATTCACAGCAGTTTCCAGTGAGCGCAGGATGTACCCGACAATTTCCTGTTTATTACACCACATAGGGAAGAGTGAGTGAGTGAGTGAGTGAGTGAGTGAGTGAGTGAGTGAGTGAGTGAGTGAGTGAGTGAGTGAGTGAGTGAGTGAGTGAGTGCGAGAGAGAGAGAGAGAGTGAGCGGTTGGTTGCCAGGTTTCGGGGTACTTAGGTTGCCAGATTCGGGGTACTTAGGTTGCCAGGTTTCGGGGCTACTTAGGTTGCCAGGTTTTCGGGGTACTTAGGTTGCCAGGTTTCGGGGGTACTTACTGCCCTCTCCGTCGTCGGTGACGCCCAGCACCAGGCGCAGCAGACACTGCGCGTGCTTCCTCTCCCTCAGCAGCACCTCGGCGTAGCCGGGCAGGCGCAGGAACAGGCCGAAGGCGGCGAGCGAGTGGGCGGGGATGGGCGACATGGTCTGCACCGACGACCTGCTGATGGGCGGCGGCTCGGCGGCCACGGTCTCGGGCGCCTCGTACACCAGCTCGCCCGACTGCTCGATGGTCACCCACTCGAACTGGTCGCTGTCCTTGGGCTTCTCCTGGGTGGCCGAGGGCACCACCGGGGCGCTGACCTGTGAGGGGGGGGCGGGGTTAGACGAGGGCGTGGCCAGAGATCTCGGTTAGCTCGGTGGCACCTGTTGCTAGTTAACGTTATGACATTTTCGCACAATACATTCATGCCTGCGGGGGGAGACTCTCTCTGCATTATCCACAAATTGAATCTCTCCCATTATTTATTTTGATCTTATGACCTTTAAAATTGCGTTTCATTCATAAAAACCAGACATTTTAAAAATAAAAAACAGGTTTTTCCTTTTTTTTCTAACCATCCCTCCGCGCCTCCCCTGAATTTCTTCGGGGCCTCCCCCCACAGTTTGGGAACGCCTGGGCTAAGTTAACCTTTGGAGCCCGCTGTGTGCGTAGTCAAAATAGTTTAGTTTGCTCATGGTCTCACAGAGGGGCACAAGGCATCCCCCCTTGACGACACTAATTCACAACAAGAGTGTGTCCTTCAAAACAGTAGCATGAGGTAGAACACAGAGTCAATAATGCAAACAGCTCCATGACCTCCGTACATAAGAGGTTGTCGTTAACAATCAGCCAATCAACGAAAAGTTCTTCACATCAACTCGTTCTCTTGTATATGAATGTAAATATGAGGTGTAATAAAGGTCTCACTTGGTGTCCGTTGTGGGGCGCCTGGGTCCAGCCCCCGGTGGCTCGGGGGGACTGACGGAACAACTCGATCTTCTGGAACAGTTTGAAAGGGGGAGGGGGAGTGGGGGAGGGAGGGGGGGATAACACACAAAACAAAGTTAGTGCCTGGTAACTCTCCGAATCCATCTACGACATGTCAGAAACTCACCTGATGTAGTTTCCAACAAAGGAGGCTTTTTTAGGTCTGGTGACGACATGAAGGAATGACTGACAGGCTAGAGTCATCAGACTGACTGCTGGATATTCTAGTATACTATGTCAGGTTAGACAGTCTGCTGGATATTCTAGTATACTATGTGAGGTTAGACAGTCTGATGGATATTCTAGTATACTATGTGAGGTTAGACAGTCTGATGGATATTCTAGTATACTATGTCAGATTAGACAGTCTGATGGATATTCTAGTATACTATGTCAGGTTAGACAGTCTGCTGGATATTCTAGTATACTATGTGAGGTTAGACAGTCTGATGGATATTCTAGTATACTATGTCAGATTAGACAGTCTGATGGATATTCTAGTATACTATGTCAGGTTAGACAGTCTGATGGATATTCTAGTATACTATGTCAGGGTAGACAGTCTGATGGATATTCTAGTATACTATGTGAGGTTAGACAGTCTGCTGGATATTCTAGTATACTATGTCAGGGTAGACAGTCTGATGGATATTCTAGTATACTATGTCAGGGTAGACAGTCTGATGGATATTCTAGTATACTATGTCGGGTTAGACAGTCTGCTGGATATTCTAGTATACTATGTCAGGATAGACAGTCTGATGGATATTCTAGTATACTATGTCAGGGTAGACAGTCTGCTGGATATTCTAGTATACTATGTCAGGGTAGACAGTCTGATGGATATTCTAGTATACTATGTCAGGTTAGACAGTCTGCTGGATATTCTAGTATACTATGTCAGGTTAGACAGTCTGATGGATATTCTAGTATACTATGTCAGGTTAGACAGTCTGCTGGATATTCTAGTATACTATGTCAGGGTAGACAGACTGCTGGATATTCTAGTATACTATGTCAGGGTAGACAGACTGCTGGATATTCTAGTATACTATGTCAGGTTAGACAGTCTGCTGGATATTCTAGTATACTATGTCAGGGTAGACAGACTGCTGGATATTCTAGTATACTATGTCAGGGTAGACAGTCTGATGGATATTCTAGTATACTATGTCGGGTTAGACAGTCTGCTGGATATTCTAGTATACTATGTCAGGGTAGACAGTCTGAATGCTGGATATTCTAGTATACTATGTCAGGGTAGACAGTCTGATGGATATTCTAGTATACTATGTCAGGGTAGACAGTCTGCTGGATATTCTAGTATACTATGTCAGGGTAGACAGTCTGCTGGATATTCTAGTATACTATGTCAGGGTAGACAGTCTGAATGCTGGATATTCTAGTATACTATGTCAGGGTAGACAGTCTGATGGATATTCTAGTATACTATGTCAGGTTAGACAGTCTGATGGATATTCTAGTATACTATGTCAGGGTAGACAGTCTGCTGGATATTCTAGTATACTATGTCAGGGTAGACAGTCTGCTGGATATTCTAGTATACTATGTCAGGGTAGACAGTCTGCTGGATATTCTAGTATACTATGTCAGGGTAGACAGTCTGCTGGATATTCTAGTATACTGTGTTAGGGCTAGGTTAGGGGCGTGGTTAGGGGCGTGGTTAGGGTTAGGTTAGGGTCAGGTTAGGGGCGTGGTACGGGGCGTGGCGCGGGCCTGACCTGCTGGATGACGTCGGGGTAGAGCATGGGCAGTCTCTCGGCGATGAGGGCGAGGCCGCCCATCCCAGCGAACACCTGCAGGGGGGACTGGATGGGGTTGGTCTCCAGCAGGGACTCGTCGATGGCGGCGTCCAGGGACTCCTCCCCCGGGGCCATGGCCTCGTCCTCGGGACAGCTGCCCAGCATCTCACAGTGCTCCACTGGAGGAGGGAGAGAGACATACAGGACAGAGAGAGACAGGACAGAGAGAGACAGAGACAGAGAGAGAGAGACAGGACAGAGAGAGACAGAGACAGGACAGAGAGAGACATACAGGACAGAGAGAGACAGAGACAGGAGAGAGAGAGACAGGACAGAGAGAGACATACAGGACAGAGAGAGACATACAGGACAGAGAGAGACATACAGGACAGAGAGAGACATACAGGACAGAGAGACAGACAGGACAGAGAGAGACAGAGACAGGACAGAGAGAGACATACAGGACAGAGAGAGACATACAGGACAGAGAGAGACATACAGGACAGAGAGAGACATACAGGACAGAGAGAGACATACAGGACAGAGAGAGACATACAGGACAGAGAGACAGACAGGACAGAGAGAGACATACAGGACAGAGAGAGACAGAGACAGGACAGAGAGAGACATACAGGACAGAGAGAGACAGGACAGAGAGAGACATACAGGACAGAGAGAGACAGGACAGAGAGAGACATACAGGACAGAGAGAGACAGAGACAGAGACAGGACAGAGAGATATACAGGAGGGAGAGACAGATACAGGACAGAGAGAGACATACAGGACAGAGAGAGACAGGACAGAGAGAGAGAGAGAGGACAGAGAGACATACAGGACAGAGAGAGACAGAGAGAGACAGACAGGAGGGAGAGAGACAGAGACAGGACAGAGAGAGACATACAGGACAGAGAGAGACAGAGACAGGACAGAGAGAGACATACAGGACAGAGAGAGACAGAGACAGGACAGAGAGAGACATACAGGACAGAGAGAGACAGAGAGAGACATACAGGACGGAGAGAGACAGAGACAGGACAGAGAGAGACAGAGACAGGACAGAGAGAGACATACAGGACAGAGAGAGACAGAGACAGGACAGAGAGAGACATACAGGACAGAGAGAGACAGAGACAGGACAGAGAGAGACATACAGGACAGAGAGAGACAGAGAGAGACATACAGGACGGAGAGAGACAGAGACAGGACAGAGAGAGACAGAGACAGGACAGAGAGAGACATACAGGACAGAGAGAGACAGAGAGAGACATACAGGACAGAGAGACCGATACAGGAGGAAGAGAGACAGGATGGAGAGAGAGAGACAGGATGGAGAGAATTAGTTTGTTGATTCCCAGTGTCACACAGTCCTCAGCATGAGAACACAACGGGGACGACCCTGCCAGCGCAACGCTTAGACGAATCATCCTCTCTTATCAATCATCCACAGACGGATGATAGAAACGGCTATCAGACCTTTTACTATTCATCAACCAACCGGGGCGAGACGTGGGCCCCGGAGTGGGCGGGGCCGAGGGGCAGAAACAGGACACCAGTCTGGGGGGGGGGGGCGCCGTTTCAACCCGCCAGGTGCGACGCATCAATATGCGCTAATGGTCGCAGCGGGTCTCGATGAAGTCTGGCCGCTGATTAAAAACACGGAGGCAATCAAGGACAGCAGACAGACGCGTCCTGGTTTAGAGGTCGGGGGGGGGGGGGGGGGGTGGCGGAGGGGGAGGGGCATCTACACAGACAAAGTCAGACTGACTGAACAGAACAGAGGGTGAAGGGTAGTCAACCCCCCCCCCAGGCTTAGTTATTAGTCCGTCTCTGCCGGAGCGACGCGGGGCGTTTTACGATGATATAAAGCCCCGAGGTGACTGATGGGTAATTTACAAATAAGTGGTGCATTGTCTCTGGTGGAGAGGGGGGACAGGAAGGGGGGCATCGTCTCTGGTGGAGAGGGGGACAGAATTGGTGACTCATCTCTGGTGGAGAGGGGGACAGGAAGTGAGCATCGTCTCTGGTGGAAAGGGGGGGACAGGAAGTGAGCATCGTCTCTGGTGGAGAGGGGGACAGAATTGGTGACTCATCTCTGCGGCCGTTCCCTCTCCGCTCCCAGATGCCCCGGTTTTAACGGGCTCGCCGAGTGACGAGTGAAAAAGCCCCGGGGGCGTGGCTAACGCCGCGTCGGTGTGTGTGTGTGTGTGTGTGTGTGTGGAGGTGTGTGTTTGGAGCGTAGGCGTCTGTGCTAGTGAATATTATCCATACGTGAATGTGTGTACGTCTGCGTGTGCCTGTGTGTGTGTGTGTGTGTGTGTGTGTGTGTGTGTGTGTGTGCGTACACGTGCGTTGACCGGCACGCCCGCTCACCTTTCTCCGTGCGCAGCCTCTTGAAGGAGTCGGTCTTGGAGAGGCCCGGGTCAGATATGACCTTCGACCCCAGCTTGACGGTCAGGTCGATGGAGCGGTAGCCCTGCGGCAGGCGGCGGTCGTACAGCAGGGTCAGCAGCTGGGCCAGGGTCATCTCGGCCGGGAGGGGCTGACCTGGAGGGGGGGGGGGGAGGAGGAGGCGGCGTTCACACCACGGTAACCACAAACGCCGGCGGCGGGGCGAGGCAAGACGGGCGCTATTTGACGCGCCATGTGACCCACAAGATGGCGTGTTCGTTAGTCACACGGTCCACGACACACTAACGAGCCTGAGCGGTAATTGTGAGTTTTTTGGTAGTTATGTCCGAACGCAGCGGTTCCCCCTGGGGTGCTGGTGGCGCGTGTGTGTGTGTGTGTGTGTGTGCGTGTGCGTGTGTGTGTGTGCACCTGGGAGCAGCTTGTGGTACAGGTGGAAGACGGGCACGCTGATGGTCTTGGCGGACGGGTCCACGCCGGAGGAGGCGGTCAGCTTGTCGCTCATCACGCGGCCCCTCCGCGACGGCGGGCGCGGCGGGGTGGACAGCGCTCGCTTGGACTGGGACTTCAGACCTGAACACACACACACACACACACACACACGCGCCGTCTCCTTCAGTGGGCGATACACACCTCGTAACCGAGGCCTCAATCAATTCCGGAAAGTCATTAAATCAGAGTTGACATTTGTTTTCAGATGAATTCAAAGCTGCGTTCATTGATTTTATTCACATTGTCGAAACTAATTAACAGCACCTGATATCAGCTTGTGTCACTGAGCCATAGTGTCCTAATAGTGTCCTAATAGCGCCCTACTTCTCTGACTCATCCCTACCGGAGGATTGGCTGTTGTTATTCCAGCGTTTCTGACTGTGTTGTCAATAGCTGGACTATGTCTATGGAGGGAGGGGGGGGTAGTCTACAGGGGAGGGAGGGTGTAGTCTACAGGGGAGGGAGGGTGTAGTCTACAGGGGAGGGAGGGTGTAGTCTACAGGGGAGGGAGGGTGTAGTCTACAGGGGAGGGTGTAGTCTACAGGGGAGGGAGGGTGTAGTCTACAGGGGAGGGAGGGTGTAGTCTACAGGGGAGGGAGGGGGTGTAGTCTACAGGGGAGGGGGGAGGGGAGGGTGTAGTCTACAGGGGAGGGGGGGTGTAGTCTACAGGGGAGGGAGGGTGTAGTCTACAGGGGAGGGAGGAGGGAGGGTGTAGTCTACAGGGGAGGGAGGGTGTAGTCTACAGGGGAGGGGGGGGAGGGGTGTAGTCTACAGGGGAGGGAGGGTGGAGTCTACAGGGGAGGGAGGGTGTAGTCTACAGGGGAGGGAGGGTGTAGTCTACAGGGGAGGGAGGGGGGGTAGTCTACAGGGGAGGGAGGGGTGTAGTCTACAGGGGAGGGAGGGTGTAGTCTACAGGGGAAGGAGGGTGTAGTCTACAGGGGAGGGAGGGGGGGTAGTCTACAGGGGAAGGAGGGTGTAGTCTACAGGGGAGGGAGGGGGGGTAGTCTACAGGGGAGGGAGGGGTGTAGTCTACAGGGGAGGGAGGGTGTAGTCTACAGGGGAGGGAGGGTGTAGTCTACAGGGGAGGGAGGGTGTAGTCTACAGGGGAGGGAGGGTGTAGTCTACAGGGGAGGGAGGAGGGAGGGTGTAGTCTACAGGGGAGGGAGGGTGTAGTCTACAGGGGAGGGAGGGTGGAGTCTACAGGGGAGGGAGGGTGTAGTCTACAGGGGAGGGAGGGTGTAGTCTACAGGGGAGGGGGGGTGTAGTCTACAGGGGAGGGAGGGTGTAGTCTACAGGGGAGGGAGGGCGTAGAGCAACATAAGAAGGAAAAGCCGGGCTTGTACCCGAGGCCACGACGACGCTGTAGTTGTCCTGGAAGCCACTGTCCGCCTTCATCTTGTCCTTCTCCTCGTGGTTCTTCTTCTCCTTGTCCTCCTTCTGCTCGCTGATCAGCTTGGCCGTGATGCTGGGCGTGTCTGGAGGAGGGGAGGATGGGGGGGGGAGAGAGAGAGGGTGGGGGGGGGGGAGAGAGGGTGGGGGTGAGTGAGAGTGAGTGTGTTGAGAGTGTTGACCGCGGTTCAGGCGAGTGTCGGTCCAGGGAGGACGTACCGGAGACGCGGTCCAGCACCTCGGCCAGCGTGGTGGAGATGGGCAGGTGGAGGGTGCGGTACTTGTGTCCCGCGCCGTACATGGGGTGCTGGATCATGTGACTGGTGGCGTTGATGCGCCCTTTGTACAGCTGGAGGAGGGGGAGAGAGGGAGGAAGAGTTGGATGTGTGGAAGATTGGGGAAACGGTAGTAGTGACACACAGAACCACCTCCTGTCATTGTCACTGTCCTGTCTCGTCCTGTCACCCTGTCTATTGGGGTCTGTTTCGTGTTTTGCACAGTTCAGAGCAAATTCCTAGTGTGTGTGAAACCTACCCGGCGACAATAAATAAGATTCTGATTCTAAATCAGATGAGGAGTTCAGAGTGAAACCAAGATCCGAAATGGCCGCCACACTTCAGGATATGATATCAGGAGAATTAAAGGTACCCAATGTAGTTTTTGCACACTAGTATGCGCTCTAGAGCAAATTTGAGAAGGTGGTCCCCGAAAATCGCGTACTACGTCATTGCGTCAATACGCGGAGCACATAATAGTGATGTTTCACACATCTTTGTTGTTTTCAAAACATTAGCGAAATATCATTTTGCGAAGAAATTACAAGGTAGGGAAGACATTCAAGTGATTCGACGTGTTTATTAGACGACAAGGAACCATATAATCGAGGAATTTCGAAAATAAACAAAGAACGGATTGTTTTGATTCACGTTTCGTTGGGTACCTTTAAGGGAGACTCAGCCACTCTAATTGCACCTTAAAAATGCATTAATGGTCATTCTCTACTCCTATCAGAGTGGACACAGCTTCTCATCCAGCTTGACCCGCCCATCACCCCCAGCGGAGCTACCCACCGGACAGGAGGCGGAGCTACCCACCAGACAGGAGGCGGAGCTACCCACCAGACAGGAGGCGGAGCTACCCACCAGACAGGAGGCGGAGCTACCCACCGGACAGGAGGCGGAGCTACCCACCGGACAGGAGGCGGAGCTACCCACCGGACAGGGCGACTGCAGGAAGACCGTGACCTTCTCGTCCTCCAGCATGAGCTGCAGGAAGAGCCTGCGGATGAAGCCCGAGATGTTCCCGGAGACGGGCACGTTCCCTCGCTGTGGGGCCGACTGGAAGAGCTCGCACAGCACCTGCAGGGAGGGAGGGGGCGAGGGAAACAACCCCCAAAAAGACCAGTCAGTCAGGCCAGTCAGGCGTCTCGGGTTCGACAGCACGCTGAGAAGGTCACCGCGATAGGAACGTGTGTAGCAGTGTTTTCAACATGGCCGGTCCCTCACGTGTGTGACATATTAATGTGAACCAATCAAACGTCACTATTTCAGAATGAGAACTGACAGACGGCTGTTGCCAGGGATACCAGCTGCCAGGGGGCGGAGACACACCTGTGCTATGAGACAGGGATACCAGCAGAGGGGGTATATACCGGTGATACCAGCAGAGAGAGAGGGGTGGGGGGTGTATACCAGTGATACCAGCAGAGAGAGAGGGGTGGGGGGTGTGTACCAGTGATACCAGCAGAGAGAGAGGGGCGGGGGGTGTGTACCGGTGATACCAGCAGAGAGAGAGGGGTGGGGGGTGTATACCAGTGATACCAGCAGAGAGAGAGGGGTGGGGGGTGTGTACCGGTGATACCAGCAGAGAGAGAGGGGTGGGGGTGTATACCAGTGATACCAGCAGAGAGAGAGGGGTGGGGGGTGTGTACCAGTGATACCAGCAGAGAGAGAGGGGCGGGGGGTGTGTACCGGTGATACCAGCAGAGAGAGAGGAGGGGGTGTATACCAGTGATACCAGCAGAGAGAGAGGAGGGGGTGTATACCAGTGATACCAGCAGAGAGAGAGAGGGGTGGGGGGTGTATACCAGTGATACCAGCAGAGAGAGGGGTGGGGGGGTGTACCAGTGATACCAGCAGAGAGAGGGGTGGGGGGGTGTATACTAGTGATACCAGCGGAGAGAGGGGTGGGGGGGGTGTACCAGTGATACCAGCAGAGAGAGGGGTGGGGGGGTGTATACTAGTGATACCAGCAGAGAGAGAGGGGTGGGGGGATGTGTACCAGTGATACCAGCAGAGAGAGAGGGGTGGGGGGTGTATACTAGTGATACCAGCAGAGAGAGAGGGGTGGGGGGTGTATACTAGTGATAGCAGCAGAGAGAGAGGGGTGGGGGGTGTGTACCGGTGATACCAGCAGAGAGAGAGGGGTGGGGGGTGTATACCAGTGATACCAGCAGAGAGAGAGGGGTGGGGGGTGTATACCAGTGATACCAGCAGAGAGAGAGGGGTGGGGGGTGTATACCAGTGATACCAGCAGAGAGAGAGGGGTGGGTGGTGTGTACCGGTGATACCAGCAGAGAGAGAGGGGTGGGGGGTGTATACCAGTGATACCAGCAGAGAGAGAGGAGGGGGGGGTGTGTACCAGTGATACCAGCAGAGAGAGAGGGGTGGGGGTGTGTGTACCAGTGATACCAGCAGAGAGAGAGGGGTGGGTGGTGTATACCAGTGATACCAGCAGAGAGAGAGGAGGGGGGGGTGTGTACCAGTGATACCAGCAGAGAGAGAGGGGTGGGGGTGTGTGTACCAGTGATACCAGCAGAGAGAGAGGGGTGGGGGGTGTATACCAGTGATACCAGCAGAGAGAGAGGGGTGGGGGGGGTATACCAGTGATACCAGCAGAGAGAGAGGGGTGGGGTGTATACCAGTGATACCAGCAGAGAGAGAGGGGTGGGGGGTGTGTACCAGTGATAACAGCAGAGAGAGAGGGATGGGGGGTGTGTACCAGTGATACCAGCAGAGAGAGAGGGGTGGGGGGTTTATACCAGTGATACCAGCAGAGAGAGAGGGGTGGGGGGTGTATACCAGTGATACCAGCAGAGAGAGAGGAGGGGGTTACAAACCTGCGCCATGAGTCTCTGGTTGTTGGGGTGGCAGGAGATGCACTGGAGGAAGAACGCCACCGTGGCGTTCTCCATGGCCGTCCTCTGCTGCGTGGTCAGCCCGCCCGCCTGCCCCGCCCACGCCAGCGAGTACCTGGACCCCGGGGGCGGGCCGCAGGACGCCGCCCCCCCGCCGGCGCCCGACGCGTGGGCCCCGCCCCCTCCGCCGCCGCCGCCCGCGCTGGCGCTGGAGTGGCACAGCAGGAAGAGCAGCGCCGTCCACAGCGGGTTGACCTCCGAGCCGCCGAGCCAGTCCTTCATGGCGTGGCTGTTCCCCACCTCGGTGAGGAAACGCAGCACGGGCGCCGCCAGCTCCGCCGACAGCGCCGCCCTCGCCGGGGGGGAGGACGACGAAGAGGAGGAGGACGAGGAGGAGGGGTGGTGGTGGTGCTGCCGTCGGTCGGCGTGACCCGCGGGCAGCGGAAGGTCAGCGCTGGCCAGCAGGCCGCAGCAAAGCCCCGCCAGGCTGCGCACAAGCAGCGACGGCAGCCCCGACGCCAGCAGCTGCTCGATGGCGCCGGGCGACTGCGAGGCGGCCGCCAGCGTGGCCAGCTGCGACTCCGACAGGCTGACGGGCGGCCGGGCGTGCTTGGAGTCGTCGGTGAGGGCGGCGGCGGCCGCGCTGGCGCTGCTGAGGTCGTGCTGCTTCTTGCCGTCGTCCGTCATGGACAGGCGGTGGTGCTGGGAGTGGGCGGCGGCCGTGGGCGGGGCCACGATGCCCATCCAGGACATGAGCAGGGAGAAGTAGCTGGGGTGGATGTGACACATGGAGCACAGGAGGCTGTCCACCGCCTTCTTCAGCACCATGGTGCACGGCAGGGACATGGACCAGCTGAACAACAGCCTGGGGACGAGGGACAGGGTTACTACACACACACACACAGGTTACTACACACACACACAGGTTACTACACACACACACAGGGGTTACTACACACACACACAGGGTTACTACACACACACACAAACAGGGGTTACTACACACACACACACACACACACACAGGGGTTACTACACACACACACACAGGGGTTACTACACACACACGCGCGCGCGCACACACACACACACACACACACACACACACACAGGGTTTACTACACACACACACAGGGACAGGGTTTACTACACACACACACACACACACACACACACACACACACCCCCACACACACACACACACACGCGGTACTCACTCAAAGAGCTCCCTGCTGAGCAGCAGCGGCAGGTCATAGTCCACGGGCAGCTCGTAGCTGTGCCACAAGATGGCCGCCACGCAGTGGAGGTGGGAGGGCGAGGGCATGAGCAGGCCGTACTCCCGGGACGAGGACGACCCCCCGCTGCCACTAGGGTACATGTAGCCCACGGGACCACAGCGCTTGTGGGCCGCCACTCTGGACGAGTCGTGGACCCACTGGAGGAGGGCTTGGATCCTGGAGGGGAGGGGTTAATAGTAACATCAGTGTCTGATCCTGGAGGGGAGGGGTTAATAGTAACATCAGTGTCTGATCCTGGAGGGGAGGGGTTAATAGTAACATCAGTGTCTGATCCTGGAGGGGAGGGGTTAATAATAACATCAGTGTTTCACTGCGAGGCCTTAGAAATTTAGACAAGGGAAAACTCCAGTCTTCTCGTCTAGGAAATGACCTTGCACTGACATTGTGCGTTTCTTTCGAGCATAGCTAAAGGGCGGGGCTCGGCGGCGTCTACCTGTCCTTGGTGCCGGAGTCCTGCGTGGTTCCCAGCTGGTACAGGATGTCGATGGTGGAGTCGGACGAGAGGCCGTTGAGTCTTCCGAACAGCAGGGGGCTGTTCAGGTCTGAAACGCAGAGAGAGACGCCTCCGTCAAACACGCATCACATCCATGAAGAAGAAAGACAGGAGAAGAGGAAAGCAACTATTTACTAGACAATGGCTGGCAAAAAAAATCTGGCTAGTAAATGTTTTCATTCATTGTCTGGTAAGTTTGGGACGCGAGATTACTTTTCGCAACCCAGTTTAGCAAGAACACCATAGAGTTTAGGGTTGAGGTTAGGGTTAGGGTGAGGGTCAGGTGTAGGGTTAGGATTAGGGTTAGGGTTAGGGTTAGGGTTAGGGTTAGGGTTAGGGTTAGGGTTAGGGTTAGGGTTAGGATTAGGGTTAGGGTTAGGGTTAGGGTTGGGGTTAGGGTTGGGGTTGGGGTTAAGGTTAAGGTTAAAGTTAGGGTCTTCCTTAACCCTAAACTCAATGGTGCTATCGCTAAACCGGGTTGCGAAAAGCGTAGGCGCGTTTGTGACCCTGAAGGCGGCCGTGCGTGTTTGTCGACGGTCTCGATGATGCGTACTGGAGGGGTCGGTGCCCGACGCGGCGCAGTTCCTCAGCAGGATGTCGATGAGCTTGAGGCCGACGCGCGTGGACTGCAGGCCGATCTTCACCAGCACCGCCTCGATGTTGGGCGAGTGCATGCCGCAGTAGGGCGACATGAGCAGCGCGGCGCACGTCTGCAGCAGGTTGGCGGTGGGCGCGGCGGCGCTCGCCATCGTGGCCTCCAGGTCGCTGACGTGCGTCAGGCAGTGGTGGAGCAGCCGGAGCCAGCCGATACTGGGGGTGGAGGGGTCAAAGGTCAAATAAATTGTGTTACTACACTTTGAATGTACATATGTTGCTTGATAGATTTTAAACTCAAATAAGGGTGTGTGTCCATCGGTAAGCTGTGTACTGTAGCTGAACAGCGCCAAGCGTAAAGCTTAGAGCACACTAGAGTTTAGAGCGCACTAGAGTTTAGAGCGTACTAGAGTTTAAGCGCACTAGAGTTTAGAGCGTACTAGAGTTTAAGCGCACTAGAGTTTAGAGCGCACTAGAGTTTAAGCGCACTAGAGTTTAGAGCACACTAGAGTTTAGAGCGTACTAGAGTTTAGAGCACACTAGAGTTTAGAGCGCACTAGAGTTTAAGCGCACTAGAGTTTAGAGCTGGCGAGGCTACCGATGTTTCACATCTACGTTAGCAACCAGTGTCGTGTTTTTGTAGACTGCAGGTTAACTAGCCAAGTTAAGATAGCTAGCTAATGTTAGCTAGCGGTAATGTTTGCTATATGTGCGGTTTTGCCAAAAACCGATCGTCCTCGTTATCAGAACAGCCTGCGTTCTAGACCAAAAAGTTCAACTTTTTTCAACTGGTTTTGGACACCTGCTGCGCTACCTGGTTTTGGACACCTGCTGCGCTTCCTGGTTTTGGAGACCTGCTGTGCTACCTGGTTTTGGAGACCTGCTGCGCTACCTGGTTTTGGACACCTGCTGTGCTACCTGGTTTTGGACACCTGCTGCGCTACCTGGTTTTGGACACCTGCTGCGCTACCTGGTTTTGGAGACCTGCTGCGGCTGTGCTACCTGGTTTTGGACACCTGCTGCGGCTGTGCTACCTGGTTTTGGACACCTGCTGTGCTACCTGGTTTTAGACACCTGCTGCGCTACCTGGTTTTGGACACCTGCTGTGCTACCTGGTTTTGGACACCTGCTGCGCTACCTGGTTTTGGAGACCTGCTGCGCTACCTGGTTTTGGACACCTGCTGTGCTACCTGGTTTTGGACACCTGCTGTGCTACCTGGTTTTGGACACCTGCTGCGCTACCTGGTTTTGGCCACCTGCTGCGCTACCTGGTTTTGGACACCTGCTGCGCTACCTGGTTTTGGACACCTGCTGCGCTTCCTGGTTTTGGAGACCTGCTGCGCTACCTGGTTTTGGACACCTGCTGCGCTACCTGGTTTTGGACACCTGCTGCGCTACCTGGTTTTGGACACCTGGTCCTCGGAGGGCAGGAAGGGGTTGTTGACGGTGGCGGAGGAGGTGTTCCCGAACGCCGTGAGGCCGAGCAGCTTGATCTGGGACAGCCCCAGGGTGCTGGCGTCGCGCGGCCGGTGGAGGCGCAGGCACACGGCCGACACCACCTCCGCCTTCACCAGCTGGATCTTGATGTAGGTGAGGCCGCTGGTGATGATGGGCGTGGACAGGGGCAGCATGTTGACGCCGTCGGCGCTGATCTCCACGGAGACGGAGGACGGGCAGGCTGCGGGGGGCGGGGCCGGAGGGGGACAGATCCAAGATCAGCGAGGTTTCCATACAGTGGTGCGGCATTGCGTTCTGATTCTGACTCAGAATCAGCCATGGTACGTTACACATGCTATGAATTTAGGAATTACTAGGAATTTGTTTTGGTCAGACAACATTACTTCTTCCTCCATCCTCCTTAGTTCAACTTATAGATATATATAAAAAATTATTTATATAGATATATATAAAAAACGCCCTAAAAAGTACATATTACAAACAGTAAGGGGTGGTTCCTTTTTTCCAGTAAAACCCATCATGATATCTAACCTAACTTGACTGATAAAGAGGACATATTGTATATTGTATAACAGTCAACTGTGAAGTACCATGTTTCCATCCACTCGTCAATCGAATTGTGTGAGGATCGCTAAAAATACGAATGCGAATAAAGCCGGCGAACGTGCGTTTCCATCTCAAGCTTAAAATCGGATAAAGCATTTATCACAAAAGAGTTTTATCGAACGAGAGAAAATCCGACGAGATCGACAGTACAAACTTTTTGTCGATTTTCATGATGTTTAATCAGATTTTACCGTTTCCATAAGGCATTTTTAATTCGATATAACTTAATTCGCATAAAATGCGTGGATGGAAACATGTCTACAGAGAGACAGACAGGCAGGTAAAGGGTTTTACGTAAAAAAAAAAAAGCAGTGGCTCTTTGACTTGAATATCAGACTGAGTGAACTAAGGGGTCCGAGTTTCGAAAGCGGACGCCGGATTGAGGGGGGCGGAGCTTACTGGCGAGGGACGCCAGGTGCGGCTGGATGTGCAGCTCCTTGAGGAGCACGGCGGCGGGCAGGTGGACGGTCAGGTCGCACCACGCCTCCTCCGGCAGGAAGATGTAGGACCAGGCGGCCGAGCGCGCCCGCCGGTGAGGGGGCGTGGCCTGTAGCAGCACCTCCGCCGGCTGGGCCGTGGGGCTGCTGGAGGTGATGGTGCCTGGGGAGGGACAAACAGAGCTCTTCAGGATTCAAATGATAAAAGGAATAAAGCTCTACTTAGACCGGGGGTTTTCAAATTCTAAGACAGTAAGAACTTATAAACCCACACCCACCCACCCACCCACCCACCCACCCACCCACCCACACACACACACACACACACACATGTCATGGAATTTAACACACAATCTCAAGACTATTCAGATGCATATCCTTTCTATTCATCAAGTCCCCTGAAAACCCCTAGGTTTCAATCTCCCTTTATGATTCTAAACACCCAACCCTCCCTTTTTGTACTCCTCTGTTTCGCTCTTTTGTCCAAGTCAGACATGCCACACCTTGTCCTTCCTGCCCTGACTCAGACCTTTGTCTATATTCAAAGTATATTCAAAGTAAGTTTGCATCCCCCGCCCACTGGGTGATATCCGACTCAGCCAATCAAATGACACCTAATACCTCGTTGGTTTTGAAGCAATATAAGGGGCAGTCTGGCGATCTGACTTTCACTTCTTCTCTGATAGAATCACGCTGTGTTTTTACTATTTTGAAGTCCGTTTGCAACCGTATTGTTTCTTAATAAACCTGACTGAACATACACACACACACACACACACACACACACACACACACACACACACACACACACACACACACACACACACACACACACACACACACACACACACACACACACACACACACACACACACACACACACACACACACACACACACACACACACACACACACACACACACATCCCCTCAACCCCCCACACTCTGAACACCACCGAGACTAATGTGATGTTTCTATTAAAATATAAATCTATTAATACACTTTAGTAGTTTATCAATTCTTGAATGGATAACAAGCTTCCCTCTGGAATATGTAGAGAGTGGGTCGTATGCCCACCTCCCTTGTTCTCTGTAAAGCGCATTGTGTTGCCTCTGGGTATGAAATGCGCTATACAAATAAAGCTTTGAATGATTGATTGAACAAGTGTTCAATCATTTTTTTCTGATATTTTTTAGGGCTTTTCAGCTTTAATGTTATAGGACAGTGTAGAGAGACAGGAAACGTGGGAGAGAGAGGGGAGGACATGCGGCACAGGACCCGAGCGGGGAATCGAACCCGGGTCCGCCGCGCGAAGACCTAGCCTCCATATGGAGCGCGCCTTACCCGGTGAGCTACCGGGGCGCCCCTGATTGAACAAGTGTTACGCAGAACACAATTGTCGATACCACATGAGGAAACGGCTGTTCAAGCCCGTAACCTCACACAGACAGAGAGAGACGGCGGCTTCCTGCCTCCTCGCTTAGCGGAGCGGAGCGTACCCAGGGGAGCGAAGTTGTGGAGCCCCTCGGCGTTGTCCGGCTCCGACGCCAGGACGCGGGCCTTCAGGCTGCCGTCGGCGCTCTTCCCCGGCCCGGAGTCCAGGAACTTCATGATGGTGGACACCATGCTGCGCGCCGTGTTGACGATGGCCCGCGTGCTGGTCACCATGTTGTTACAGATCAGCTGGACGCCGCCTGGGAGGGAGGAGGACGACAGGGCCAACGCTTCAGACGATCCACCTCAAACACACACACACATCCTCTGGAAGCATTTTGATGTTATGTTCGTATCAGAAAAGTTATTACCCTTTGTGTTTGGGTGTGTGTGTGTGTGTGTGTGTGTGTGTGTGTGTGTGTGGGGGGGGGGGGGGGGTGTACCCATGTCGTGGAAGGCCTTCAAAGCCTCGCTCGTGTCGAGCACTCGGAGGATGAACCAGAGCAGCGGCTCGGACAGCTGACAGGTCGACAGAGAACCCTAGGAGAAGACGAGAGGGTTAGCTACCTCACACTAGATTATCAACAGAACCCTAGAACCAGAGGGTTAGCTACCTCACACTAGATTATCAACAGAACCGGAGAACCAGAGGGTTAGCTACCTCACACTAGATTATCAACAGAACCCTAGAACCAGAGGGTTAGCTACCTCACACTAGATTATCAACAGAACCCTAGGAGAACGAGAGAGTTAGCTACCTCACACTAGATCATCAACAGAACCCTAGGAGAACGAGAGGGTTAGCTACCTCACACTAGATCATCAACAGAACCCTAGGAGAACGTGAGGGTTAGCTACCTCACACTAGGTTATCAACAGAACCCTAGGAGAACGAGGGTTAGCTACCTCACACTAGGTTTTCTACAGAACCCTAGGAGAACGAGAGGGTTAGCTACCTCACACTAGGTTATCAACAGAACCCTAGGAGAACCAGAGGGTTCGCTACCTCACACTAGATTATCAACAGAACCCTAGGAGAACCAGAGGGTTAGCTACCTCACACTAGATTATCAACAGAACCCTAGGAGAACCAGAGGGTTAGCTACCTCACACTAGATTATCAACAGAACCCTAGGAGAACCAGAGGGTTAGCTACCTCACACTAGGTTATCAACAGAACCCTAGGAGAACCAGAGGGTTAGCTACCTCACACTAGATTATCAACAGAACCCTAGGAGAACCAGAGGGTTAGCTACCTCACACTAGATCATCAACAGAACCCTAGGAATCAATGAATTGAATGAATCAAATGATTCAGAATCGATTCATGAATCCCAAAATGGATCTTTTATTTAATGAATGAATGAATAAATGAAGGAATGAATAGTTCATTCATTCATTCAATGATTCATTCATTCATTTTTGTAAATCAGTATCGATACCCAGCCCTAGTATTGATGTGTTGCATAACTTGGCAGTCATGTAATTAAGGTTACAGCTAAAAAAAAAAAAACAACAGGTTTTAGTAACACTAACCGAATCCATATTGAATCGAATCGAGATAATCGATTCTGAACTTAGTGAATCGGAATCGAATCGATTCTTGAGATTGGACTGGATACCCAGCCCTAGAGGAGTCGTACCTGTCGGCCCATGTATCCACAGGCCATGTACGTGAGGATGGGCTGCAGCATGACCTGCACGGACGTGGCCCTCTTGCTCAGCGTGGTGAGGATGGTGAACAGGCCGTCCCCCACCGAGATGGCGTCCAGCCCCCCGTGGAAGTTCTCGTGCTTGGTCAGGTGGAGGCCGCTGGCACCTGGGAGGGGGGGGGGGGGGGAGGGAGAAGCACAGAGTCGTCATTACATCATAGGGATGGGTTTAAAAAAAACGATTCATCGATTCTGAATCAAATGATTCAGAATCGATTCATGAATCACTAGTCGACTATCAAGCCACTAGTTGACCCTGTGCATTGGTCAACTAGTCATTTTTAAATAAATAAATAATATATATATATATATATTTATTTTTAAAATATGTTTACTGGTTGTTTTTTTTTGCAGTTGGGGGCGGCTGTTGGTAGTTCATTTTTGTCATTTCACGTTTTAAAATTAAAAAATTAAAAAATTAAAAAAAATAAACAATACAAACTGAAATTTGTTTATTGATCATTATTGGGTGATAAACCTGCGATTAATCGACTAGACGACTATTTTGGGGGAGTAGGTGATGACTACTAAAATGCAGCAGTCATGAATGCCCTGGTGTGTACTGTACTTCACAGCAAATTACTGTTACAGAAAACTAATACTTAATACTAAGTAATATACTTAATACTAAGTAATACTATGTACTACTTACTGGCGTCTGTTGAGAACATGTTGAATGACAAATGTTTTCAATGAAAGCCGCTCTAAACGAAAAGTGACAGTTAGGAACCCGATAAGCACCCACCTATGATCATCGCCATGGCGCTGCTATTACACTGACCCAGAGCCGACAGGATCTGACTCATGATCTGCTGATTGGCCAGGACCAGGTCCGCCACGCCCGCCGCCGGCCCCTGATTGGCCGCGGACCCTCCAGCCGGCCCCTCCTTGCTCCCGCACACTTTCTCCTCGTCCGACACGCTGCTGTCGGAGGCCCCGCCCCCCGCCGGCGGCACGCGCCCGCTGAACTCGCGGTCGCCGGACAGCGGCAGCTGCACCAGGGCGTTGACCAGCTTCAGCAGGTCGAACATCAGCTGGTCGCGCGTCGTCTCGCCGCACACCGCCTTGGCGTCGCCCGGGCGGATGATGTTGGCGAAGAGGCCGCCGAAGCAGGCGCGGGCGCCGGCCGAGCTGTCCGAGCCGCTGCGCGACACCACCTTGTCGGAGCAGGTGATGTAGTGGTGCACCAGGAAGGTGATGGACTCGATGACGGAGGAGATGGTGCTGACGGACACCACCTGGAAGTTCTGCTCCAGGGTGAACTCCAGCAGCTTGACCTGGGCGTCCAGGGGCCCCACGCCCGCCTGGAACGGGCCCCTGAGGGAGAGCAGACAGAGAGAGACCAGCTCTGACACCCACTCTCTAGGATCTCAACAGTAACACAGCTTCGTATGTGTACTAGTGTATAAGCTGCACGAGATAACCTGGCACTTTGGCGGCCCCTCTGGTCATGATAAAAACTGCAGTATACTAGCAGTACACTAGAAGTATACTAGCAGTACAGTCAGGGGTTAAATTGGGATGTTATGTGCTGCGACTTAATAGTTTGTTGCTAAATATTTAAAAAAGCCTTTCCAGATGAACTAGAATCTTACTTTATGGCGAATTATATGTCAGTACGCCAACTAATACCTCGGTGAGTTTCTTGTCTTTGAAATTGAGAGTTTAACATGTTTTTGAATGATTTTTCAAGATGCCCATCCACATCCATTGTATGACCAAAACGGCGGTAGAGCAATTGTCAACTTTCTCGAAAATGCTAGTTTTGTCAACGTTTTGATCTGAACCATTGTATATGATCACAAGTAACCTTAAAACAGGGCTAGACATGCATTTTCCCTTTACTACTCCTTTAACTATCAAAAAGTCATATTACATTACAGTCATTTAGCATACGCTTTTATCCAAAGCGACTAACAATAATTGCATTTAACGTAGGAAGAGCCAATGTACTACTACTTGCCAGAACTCACAAGTGCATCTTCTTTCTAAAACAAGTGACTAAGAGCATAATCTAGTGCTGAAGGCAAAGTGCAAGAATCACAATCTAAAGTACAGTGCAATATAATATAATACAATAAGTACATACAAGCTTGAAGCTTAAACTGATTTTGTAAACGTATAAAACGGGCGTGAACCGTACCTCTCCGTGGACAGGATGTGCATGAGCCTGAGCAGGAAGTCGCTGAACACCTGCGGGCAGGCGGAGGACAGGTGCACCTGGAGGCGCGTGAGGAACTCCTGCATGGCCTGCGTGGCGGTGGGTCCCACCTGCGAGCTGTGCTGCCCGGTGCCGTGCGGGTTGCTGCCCGACAGGAAGCGCACGAGCACGTGCACCAGCGTGGGGTCCGACACCATCTGCTGGGCCGTGCTCTCGTGGGCGGCGCCCATCCCGTTGACGGAGGCTGTCGGGGTGGTGTGAGGAACGCACGTTTACACACAAACGCTCGTGAGCCAATCACACGCTAGCAGTGTTAGAAATGATGCCCTATTATAGAAATAGTGGACTATAGAGCGTGTTCGCCATTTTATTCTACTGTCCGAATTCTCAACGGTTCATTTGATTCACTATATAGTCCACTAGAAAATACCCACAATTCACAGCAATTTCTAGTGAACAGAGAATGTATCCTACAATTTCTCATTCACTACACCACTTAGGGAATAGTGAGTGAGTGAACGAGTAAGCAGCTACTGACCCAGGATCAGCAGCACGGCAGTAATGGAAGACGACAGTTGGAAAGTTGTACTTGTAACAAAACTGACTTAAAGGTACCCAACGAAACGTGAATCAAAACAATCCGTTCTTTGTTTATTTTCGAAATTCCTCGATTATATGGTTCCTTGTAGTCTAATAAACATGTTGAACCACTTGAATGTCTTTCCTACCTTGTAATTTCTTTGCAAAATGATATTTCGCTAATGTTTTGAAAACAACAAAGATGTGTGAAACGTCACTATTATGTGCTCCGCGTATTGACGCAATGACGTAGTACACGATTTTCGGGGACCACCTTCTCAAATTTGCTCTAGAGCGCATACTAGTGGTCTAAAACTACATTGGGTACCTTTAAAATACAGCGATTTTCAATATGCCATAATGGTATTCCAATCTTTACTCTGGCCCAAGTCTAAGTGAAAGTCAGTCAGGATGAGGGAGTGACCACAGACTGGCAGTTGGTCATGAGGGTGAGGTAGTGACCACAGACTGGCATGTTGGTCATGAGGAGGGTGAGGTAGTGACCACAGACTGGCATGTTGGTCGTGAGGGTGAGGGAGTGACCACAGACTGGCATGTTGGTCACGAGGGTGAGGTAGTGACCACAGACTGGCATGTTGGTCGTGAGGGTGAGGAAGTGACCACAGACTGGCATGTTGGTCGTGAGGGTGAGGGAGTGACCACAGACTGGCATGTTGGTCGTGAGGAGGGTGAGGTAGTGACCACAGACTGGCATGTTGGTCGTGAGGGTGAGGGAGTGACCACAGACTGGCATGTTGGTCATGAGGGTGAGGGAGTGACCACAGACTGGCATGTTGGTCATGAGGGTGAGGGAGTGACCACAGACTGGCATGTTGGTCGTGAGGAGGGTGAGGTAGTGACCACAGACTGGCATGTTGGTCACGAGGGTGAGGGAGTGACCACAGACTGGCAGTTGGTCATGAGGAGGGTGAGGTAGTGACCACAGACTGGCAGTTGGTCATGAGGAGGGTGAGGTAGTGACCACAGACTGGCATGTTGGTCGTGAGGGTGAGGGAGTGACCACAGACTGGCATGTTGGTCGTGAGGGTGAGGGAGTGACCACAGACTGGCATGTTGGTCATGAGGAGGGTGAGGGAGTGACCACAGACTGGCATGTTGGTCGTGAGGAGGGTGAGGTAGTGACCACAGACTGGCATGTTGGTCATGAGGGTGAGGGAGTGACCACAGACTGGCATGTTGGTCGTGAGGGTGAGGGAGTGACCACAGACTGGCATGTTGGTCATGAGGGTGAGGGAGTGACCACAGACTGGCATGTTGGTCACGAGGGTGAGGTTAATGGAATTTAACTGATCTAGTAAAAAGGATTTACCAAGATTCGCTCAAAAGGTTAAGTCTGGTTTATTGTGAAAACATACGAGCGCAAGGACTTCCTGGACAACGCAACAAGAGTGGTTTATCCAGAGAAGCGCCGCCCCTGGGTCCCGCTCTGCCTTATAGTCAATCAAAACACAGGTACGGCGCTTCCGGGATGTGATTGGCTACTCCATTGTACGTCATATGAAATGGCAGGCGTGGCCGAGAGTACAGACATGTGACATGAGGAAAAAGGCGGCAATTGGGGACAAAGGGTGACAAAGGACGGTTATTCTGTTGTAGACAGATTCTAGGTGTGTGGACCTCCTGGAGGCTACCGTCTATGTGAAACGGTTGAGGGAGGTGGTGAATTACAAAAGGAGAGAGAGAACAAACGGTTTAAGGTGTTTGGTTGTAAATTCTATAGCAAGGTACTCACCACAGACTGGCATGTTGGTCATGAGGGTGAGCGAGTGCAGCACAAGACACCAGGTCCTCAGGGAGGTGTTGGGGTACCAGGCCAGAACCGTCAGGAAACTGCTGATGGAGGCTGAAGGACACAAGAGAGAAGCTTTTACTAACTTCGAACTAACAACTGTCATTTGGAACCGAGCGTTCGAGTGTATAGGCCTGCGCAATTAATCGTGAATTAATCGAAATCGCGATTATGACCGCCGCGATTAACTAATCGCAAAAGGCCGTAATTAATGCGATTCGTAATTTTGTTTTGAATTGAGTGTGCTAGGACTACACGGACGAATCACAGGCGCTTATGCCGTCTGACCAATCACATGCGTTCCCGCTGAGTGCGCTGTGTGTGTCAATTTCACTGAGAAGACAGATAGCAGTAGGTCAAGACCAGTGTCACAAGAGTACCTGCAGCCGTGAGTAGTGACAAAACGAGCGAAAACGAGGTCAGTGAGTTAGTAGCAAGAAAGGGGATCAACGTCCGTGATTTGTGAGCATTTTGGTTATTATATATCAATATTATATATTAAATATTAATCGCAATTATTAATCGCAATTACCATTTTGAAGCGAATAATCGCAATTATTATCTTTTGTCATAATCGTGCAGCCCTAAGAGTTTATCAGCCGGAAGCAACATTCCCGTGACTTTGTCACCGTCTGTGACAAATAATCTTGAATCCTGACAACGCACATACAGTACAAAGCCAACGTAAACATCGTCTGGAAGCCCGGCGGTTGAAGACTAGAGAGGAGAAAATGTCGCGAGGCGTGTGTGAACTCTGACCTTGGTTGAGGGGGATGCTGGGAACTCTGCTGGCGTTGAACAGGAAGATGTCCGACCCGCTCTCCTCGCTGCCCCCCGAGCACGAGTTCAGACTGAGGGTGAGCCACAGCTGCAGGAGAGACTCCAGCTACACACACACACACACACAAAGACACACATACACACACACGAGTGAGTCTCACACATACTGTACATCGCAGATCGATGGGTTTTAGTGAGGAATTAAGCTTCCTGCGCTTTTGCGAATGAAAATTTAAGGTTTTAACAATTTATTGCAACAATACAATAATAATTTAACAATTTAAACAATTTGTAATGAATGAAGGACGACAGTTAAGTGGACAAACTCAGATTCTCAAATATCCCAAATATCCTAGTCCTCCGAACGGCACCGCGAGCGACTACCTCCACCGCCACCTCAGCCCCTGCAGGGAGGGAGGTGTGAGGGAGGCCCTGGGGGGGCGGCCCCGCCCCCTGGCCCCGCCCCGGAGCCCACTCACCTGGACGTGGTGCACCTGCAGCATGGAGAACAGCTTGTTGAAGCAGCCGCTCAGCATGGGGATGGAGGAGGCCTGCAGC
>NC_140267.1:4219202-4229202 GCF_949987555.1 Borostomias antarcticus | reverse complement strand
TGAATCGTGATAATCGATTCCAAACCTTGTGAATCGGAATCGAATCGATTCTTGAAATTCGACTCGATACCCAGCCCTAATAAAGTGGACATACTTTATATATGATATATTTATGCTACACAATGGTATAGATTTCCAAGCGTTTGTCCAGTTTCATCCTTCTGCAGCGTCTGACCCCGGAAGCAAGACTTCCTGTTTGCGATCCGGACCTTATTCCCCGGCGCCAGAGCGCCCCCTACCTGCCAGGATGTCCTGCAGCATGCAGGTGAGGGAGTACTGGGCCCAGGCCCCGCCCCACGAGATGTCCCCCCTGTTGAAGTCCGTCCCCACCAGGAGCAGGAGCAGACGCTCCAGCTGCGGCTCCGACAGCACCTCGCACAGGTGGATTGTGGGCCGCGTGGCGTTGGCGATGCGGGCCAGGACCTGGGGGGGGGGGGAGGTACGGTAAAGAATGAGCCGTCATTGACGACTTCACACAAATTGAACACATTCATTCATTAAAGCTGCAATCGTTGATATAATTCACATTGTCAAAACTAATTAAAACCACCTTATATCGTTTCATTGAGCCATAATGTCCCTAATAACGTCCTACTTCAATAACTCACCCCTCCCATTCGCCTGCCTGTGTTGTCAATAGCCGCCCATGCCTTTGCCCCGCCCCCTGTGCCTTTGCCCCGCCCCCAGTGCATATGCCCCGCCCCCCTTGCCTTATATGGCTCTGGTCGTTCGTTTGTAAACAAGCCTCTTACTGCCATCTGGTGGAGTTTATTGGTAAAGTTTATTGGTAGTTTATTGCTTCCGGAAGGTTCTGACCTTGCATATGAAGAGCAGCAGGTCGGCGTGGCAGGTGAAGTCCATGGACAGCAGGAACAGCGCCAGCTTCTGCACCACCGAGATGCAGCGCTCGTGCGCCAGCGTGAAGGGCAGGGGCTCCACCTCGGGCGCCTCCTTGGCGGCCGCCGCCTCCGTGTCCAGCGTGGAGCGCGGCCACTCGGCCGTGCGCCGGAGACGGATCAGGTCCTTAAAGTGCTGCGCGGGGGACATAAGGAGACGGATCAGGTCCTTAAAGTGCTGTGCGGGGGAGGGGGGGACATTCAGGTCCTTAAAGTGCTGCGCGGGGGGGGAGGGGACATAAGGAGACGGATCAGGTCCTTAAAGTGCTGTGCGGGGGAGGGGGGGACATTCAGGTCCTTAAAGTGCTGCGCGGGGGGGGAGGGGACATAAGGAGACGGATCAGGTCCTTAAAGTGCTGCGCGGGGGAGGGAGGGGACATAAGGAGACGGATCAGGTCCTTAAAGTGCTGTGTGGGGGAGGGGGGGACATAAGGAGACGGATCAGGTCCTTAAAGTGCTGCGCAGGGGAGGAGGGGACATAAGGAGACGGATCAGGTCCTTAAAGTGCTGTGCGGGGGACATAAGGAGACGGATCAGGTCCTTAAAGTGCTGTGCGGGGGACATAAGGAGACGGATCAGGTCCTTAAAGTGCTGTGGGGGGACATAAGGAGACGGATCAGGTCCTTAAAGTGCTGTACGGGGGGGAGGGGACATAAGGAGACATATCAGGTCTCACATCAAGTTTCCAGTGCAATGCAACATCATCCCTGGTGGAGGACAGCGTGTTTACTGTATGCTGCCTCTGGCTTGTTTATATTGTATTCATGTTTATTATTATTTGTATTTATTCTGATGTTATACAGTGTACAAGCAAATAAACGGCCCAGATAAATAGCTTTAAACCATTTTCTGGGGTGAATCTTTGCACAGTACGGCACGTAGAGATGGGCTCATCTATCACTTGGGTAACGGCGTGTCCCATATCAATCAATTATGGATTATTCTCTGGGGGATTTCCCAGAGCGTGTGGTGTCTGTTTGTTTGTCTGTTTGTTTGTTTATTTATTTGTCTGTCTGTTTGTTTATTTGTGTCTGTTTGTTTGTCTGTTTGTTTATTTATTTGTCTGTTTATTTGTCTGTCTGTTTGTTTATTTGTCTGTTTGTTTGTTTATTTATGTGTCTTGTTTGTTTATTTATTTGTCTGTTTATTTATTTGTCTGTCTGTTTATTTGTCTGTCTGTTTATTTGTCTGTTTGTTTATTTGTCTGTTTGTTTATTTATGTGTCTTGTTTGTTTGTTTATTTGTCTGTTTGTTTGTTTATTTGTGTCTGTTTGTTTGTCTGTTTGTTTGTTTATTTGTCTGTTTGTTTGTTTATTTATGTGTCTTGTTTGTTTATTTATTTGTCTGTTTATTTATTTGTCTGTCTGTTTGTTTATTTGTCTGTTTGTTTATTTATGTGTCTTGTTTGTTTGTTTATTTGTCTGTTTGTTTGTTTATTTATGTGCCTTGTTTGTTTATTTATTTGTCTGTTTATTTATTTGTCTGTTTGTTTATTTGTCTGTTTGTTTATTTATGTGTCTTGTTTGTTTATTTGTCTGTTTGTTTGTTTATTTGTGTCTGTTTGTTTGTCTGTTTGTTTGTTTATTTGTCTGTTTGTTTGTTTATTTGTCTGTCAGTTTATTTATTTGTCTGTTTCTTTATTTATTTGTCTTTGTTTATTTGTCTGTCTGTTTATGTGTTTGTTTGTCTGTTTATTTGTCTTTGTTTATTTGTGTCGGTTTGTTTATTTGTCTGTTTGTTTGTTTATTTATCTGTCTGTTTGTTTATTTGTTTGTCTGTCTGTTTATTTATTTGTCTGTTTGTTTGTTTGTTTGTTTGTTTGTCCTCACCTTGGACGTGGCCTGCTTGAGCTTGGCCTGCTCCACCAGCAGCTTGTAGGAGGAGCCCTTGTTGCTCTGGACCTTCTCCTTCTCGATCTGCTCCACCAGCGCTTTCTGCTTCGCCTTCAGGAGATTTAACTGCTACAATGAAAGGGCCACGGTAAACACAAGCACTGCCGGGGCGCGGCCTCGCGACGCACGCCTGATTCAGGGCGCGGCCCCGCGACACACGCCTGATTCAGGGCGCGGCCTCGCGACACACGCCTGATTCACGCTGCGGCTTCAGGGACGACAGACAATAACACGGACTGACTTCTTTTAAAAGGGGGGATTCACGTTTAGGGGTCAGACTGACATATATGGGGCGCTTAAGTGCGCTGTATAAAAGGTTTCAGGTGGAAAATAAAGAAAAATATGATAGAATTGTATCATTTATCAGTGTGAGCCTAGCAGGGGGGTGAATGGGACAGTGTGAGCCTAGCCGGGGGTGAATGGGACAGTGTGAGCCTAGCAGGGGGGTGAATGGGACAGTGTGAGCCTAGCAGGGGGGTGAATGGGACAGTGTGAGCCTAGCGGGGGGGTGAATGGGACAGTCCTAGCGGGGGGGTGAATGGGACAGTCCTAGCGGGGGGGTGAATGGGACAGTCCTAGCGGGGGGGTGAATGGGACAGTCCTAGCAGGGGGGTGAATGGGACAGTGTGAGCCTAGCAGGGGGGTGAATGGGACAGTGCCAGCCTAGCCGGGGGGTGAATGGGACAGTGTGAGCCTAGCAGGGGGGTGAATGGGACAGTCCTAGCCGGGGGGTGAATGGGACATCCCTAGCCGGGGGGTGAATGGGACACAGGTACCTGCTTGTGGTGGACCAGCTGCTTGCGGATCTTGCGGGAGTACAGACGGTCCAGGCTGCTGCTGCCTTTGTTGGACCTGCTGGAGCTCTGGGTCTGCAGGCTGTTATTGATGAAGCTCCACTGGTTACCTGGTTTACAGTAAGACAGGATACTGGTTACCTGGGTTTACAGTAAGACAGGACGCTCTACTGGTCACCTGGGTTTACAGTAAGACAGGATACTGGTTACCTGGGTTTACAGTAAGACAGGACGCTCTACTGGTTACCTGGTTTACAGTAAGACAGGATACTGGTTACCTGGGTTTACAGTAAGACATGACGCTCTACTGGTTACCTGGTTTACAGTAAGACAGGACGCTCTACTGGTTACCTGGTTTACAGTAAGACAGGACGCTCTACTGGTTACCTGGTTTACAGTAAGACATGACGCTCTACTGGTTACCTGGGTTTACAGTAAGACATGACACTCTACTGGTTACCTGGGTTTACAGTAAGACATGACGCTCTACTGGTTACCTGGTTTACAGTAAGACAGGACGCTCCACTGGTTACCTGGGTTTACAGTAAGACAGGACGCTCTACTGGTTACCTGGTTTACAGTAAGACAGGACGCTCTACTGGTTACCTGGTTTACAGTAAGACAGGACGCTCTACTGGTTACCTGGGTTTACAGTAAGACATGACGCTCTACTGGTTACCTGGGTTTACAGTAAGACATGACGCTCTACTGGTTACCTGGGTTTACAGTAAGACAGGATACTGGTTACCTGGGTTTACAGTAAGACATGACGCTCTACTGGTTACCTGGTTTACAGTAAGACAGGATACTGGTTACCTGGGTTTACAGTAAGACAGGACGCTCTACTGGTTACCTGGTTTACAGTAAGACAGGACGCTCTACTGGTTACCTGGGTTTACAGTAAGACAGGACGCTCTACTGGTTACCTGGTTTACAGTAAGACATGATGCTCTACTGGTTACCTGGTTTACAGTAAGACAGGACGCTCTACTGGTTACCTGGGTTTACAGTAAGACAGGACGCTCTACTGGTTACCTGGGTTTACAGTAAGACAGGACGCTCTACTGGTTACCTGGGTTTACAGTAAGACAGGACGCTAGACTCGGGGTGTTACCTGTGAAGGTTGTCTCCCTGCTGTGTTACCTGTCTGTCCTCCCAGCTGTGTTACCTGTCTGTCCTCCCAGCTGTGTTACCTGTCTGTCCTCCCAGCTGTGTTACCTGTCTGTCCTCCTAGCTGTGTTACCCGTCTGTCCCCCCAGCTGTGTTACCTGTCTGTCCCCCCAGCTGTGTTACCTGTCTGTCCCCCCAGCTGTGTTACCCGTCTGTCCTCCCAGCTGTGTTACCTGTCTGTCCTCCCAGCTGTGTTACCTGTCTGTCCCCCCAGCTGTGTTACCTGTCTGTCCTCCTAGCTGTGTTACCCGTCTGTCCTCCCAGCTGTGTTACCTGTCTGTCCCCCCAGCTGTGTTACCTGTCTGTCCCCCCAGCTGTGTTACCTGTCTGTCCTCCTGGCTGTGTTACCTGTCTGTCCTCCTGGCTGTGTTACCTGTCTGTCCTCCTAGCTGTCTTACCTGTGAAGGTCCTGTCTCTGTCCCCCTAGCTGTCTCTGTCCCCCTAGCTGTCTCTGTCCCCCTAGCTGTCTCTGTCCCCCTAGCTGTCCCTGTCCTCCTAGCTGTGTTACCTGTGAAGGTCCTGTCTCTGTCCCCCTAGCTGTCCCTGTCCTCCTAGCTGTGTTACCTGTGAAGGTCCTGTCCCTGTCCCCCTAGCTGTGTTACCTGTGAAGGTCCTGTCTCTGTCCCCCCAGCTGTCTTACCTGTGAAGGTCCTGTCCCTGTCCCCCTAGCTGTGTTACCTGTGAAGGTCCTGTCCCTGTCCCCCTAGCTGTGTTACCTGTGAAGGTCCTGTCTCTGTCCTCCTAGCTGTCTTACCTGTGAAGGTCCTGTCTCTGTCCTTGCCCCCCAGGCTCTTCTTCCCTGCCGAGGCCTCGTCCTCCACGCTCGCCACATAGTCCAGCAGCCGGGACACCAGCATCACCACCCAGCTGATCATAGGGATGTCCAGCACACCTGGGGACACACACACACACACGCACACACACACACACACACACACACACACACACACACACACACACACACACACACAGACACAGACACACACACACAGACACACAGACACACACACAGACACACACACACACACACACACACACACGCACACACACACACACACACGCACACACAGGCACACACAGACACACACAGACACACACAGACACACACACACACACAGACACAGACACACAGACACACACACACACACAGACACACACACACACACACACACACACACAGACACACACAGACACAGAGAGACACAGAGACACACAGAGACACACACACACACTCACACAGAGACACACACACAGAAACACACACACAGACACAGCCACACACACAGACACAGACACACACACACACACAGCTGTTCAAAGCCTGTCTTACAGTAGCGCAGCAGAGCCAGTGTAACTCCCGGCAGAGCGCCCCTCTCTCCTCCAGCCCCCCCGGACCCCCCCGGCCCCCCAGACCCCCCCAGACCCGACCCACCCCCCCGTACCGTCGTTCCTGCGCTGGGCGGCGGTCAGCGGCTGCTGTAGGGGGGACAGCAGGCTGTCCAGCAGGTTGAGGAGACCCTCCAGAACCCCGCTGTTACTCAGGGACCTCTGGCCGATACAGGACAGCAGCATGAAGACCCTGGAGGGACAAACGCTCGCATTAAAGACGATATCCTTTTAAAAGATTAACCATCAATTAAAAGACGATATCCTTTTAAAAGATTAACCATCAATTAAAATACATTATCCTTTTAAAAGATTAACCATCAATTATTAATAATCAATAATTTTTTGGTGTCAATTGTCCTGCAGTCAGGACAGTGTTGAGGTGGACTGAACTGTACCTGTCCTACTGTAAGGACAGTGTTGAGGGTGCTGAGGGTGACGGTACGGTACCTGTCCTGGGGGAAGGACAGTGTTGAGGGGGACGGTACGGTACCTGTCCTGGGGGAAGGACAGCGTTGAGGGGGACGGTACGGTACCTGTCCTGGGGGAAGGAGGGTGTTGAGGGGGACGGTACGGTACCTGTCCTGGGGGAAGGACAGTGTTGAGGGGGACGGTACGGTACCTGTCCTGGGGGAAGGACAGCGTTGAGGGGGACGGTACGGTACCTGTCCTGGGGGAAGGAGGGTGTTGAGGGGGACGGTACGGTACCTGTCCTGGGGGAAGACCAGTGTTGAGGGGGACGGTACGGTACCTGTCCTACTGTAAGGACAGTGTTGAGGGGGACGGTACGGTACCTGTCCTGGGGGAAGGAGGGTGTTGAGGGGGACGGTACGGTACCTGTCCTACTGTAAGGACAGTGTTGAGGGGGACGGTACGGTACCTGTCCTACGGTAAGGACAGTGTTGAGGTGGACGGTACGGTACCTGTCCTACGGTAAGGACAGTGTTGAGGGGGACGGTACGGTACCTGTCCTGGGGGAAGGACAGTGTTGAGGGGGACGGTACGGTACCTGTCCTACGGTAAGGACAGTGTTGAGGGGGACGGTACGGTACCTGTCCTGGGGGAAGGACAGTGTTGAGGGGGACGGTACGGTACCTGTCCTACGGTAAGGACAGTGTTGAGGGGGACGGTACGGTACCTGTCCTGGGGGAAGGACAGTGTTGAGGGGGACGGTACGGTACCTGTCCTACTGTAAGGACAGTGTTGAGGGGGACGGTACGGTACCTGTCCTGGGGGAAGACCAGTGTTGAGGGTGTTGAGGGGGACGGTACGGTACCTGTCCTGGGGGAAGGACAGTGTTGAGGGGGACGGTACGGTACCTGTCCTGGGGGAAGGACAGTGTTGAGGGGGACGGTACTGTACCTGTCCTACGGTAAGGACAGTGTTGAGGGGGACGGTACGGTACCTGTCCTACGGTAAGGACAGTGTTGAGGGGGACGGTACGGTACCTGTCCTGGGGGAAGGACAGTGTTGAGGGGGACGGTACGGTACCTGTCCTACTGTAAGGACAGTGTTGAGGGGGACGGTACGGTACCTGTCCTACGGTAAGGACAGTGTTGAGGGGGACGGTACGGTACCTGTCCTACTGTAAGGACAGTGTTGAGGGGGACGGTACGGTACCTGTCCTACGGTAAGGACAGTGTTGAGGGGGACGGTACGGTACCTGTCCTGGGGGAAGGACAGTGTTGAGGGGGACGGTACTGTACCTGTCCTACGGTAAGGACAGTGTTGAGGGGGACGGTACGGTACCTGTCCTACTGTAAGGACAGTGTTGAGGGGGACGGTACGGTACCTGTCCTACTGTAAGGACAGTGTTGAGGGGGACGGTACGGTACCTGTCCTACGGTAAGGACAGTGTTGAGGGGGACGGTACGGTACCTGTCCTACGGTAAGGACAGTGTTGAGGGGGACGGTACGGTACCTGTCCTACGGTAAGGACAGTGTTGAGGGGGACGGTACGGTACCTGTCCTGGGGGAAGGACAGTGTTGAGGGGGACGGTACGGTACCTGTCCTACTGTAAGGACAGTGTTGAGGGGGACGGTACGGTACCTGTCCTGGGGGAAGGACAGTGTTGAGGGGGACGGTACGGTACCTGTCCTACGGTAAGGACAGTGTTGAGGGGGACGGTACGGTACCTGTCCTACGGTAAGGACAGTGTTGAGGGGGACGGTACGGTACCTGTCCTGGGGGAAGGACAGTGTTGAGGGGGACGGTACTGTACCTGTCCTACGGTAAGGACAGTGTTGAGGGGGACGGTACGGTACCTGTCCTACGGTAAGGACAGTGTTGAGGGGGACGGTACGGTACCTGTCCTGGGGGAAGGACAGTGTTGAGGTGGACGGTACGGTACCTGTCCTACGGTAAGGACAGTGTTGAGGGGGACGGTACGGTACCTGTCCTGGGGGAAGGACAGTGTTGAGGGGGACGGTACGGTACCTGTCCTACGGTAAGGACAGTGTTGAGGGGGACGGTACGGTACCTGTCCTGGGGGAAGGACAGTGTTGAGGGGGACGGTACTGTACCTGTCCTACGGTAAGGACAGTGTTGAGGGGGACGGTACGGTACCTGTCCTACGGTAAGGACAGTGTTGAGGGGGACGGTACGGTACCTGTCCTACGGTAAGGACAGTGTTGAGGGGGACGGTACGGTACCTGTCCTGGGGGAAGGACAGTGTTGAGGGGGACGGTACGGTACCTGTCCTACGGTAAGGACAGTGTTGAGGGGGACGGTACGGTACCTGTCCTACGGTAAGGACAGTGTTGAGGGGGACGGTACGGTACCTGTCCTACGGTAAGGACAGTGTTGAGGGGGACGGTACGGTACCTGTCCTGGGGGAAGGACAGTGTTGAGGGGGACGGTACTGTACCTGTCCTACGGTAAGGACAGTGTTGAGGGGGACGGTACGGTACCTGTCCTACGGTAAGGACAGTGTTGAGGGGGACTGAGTCTGTCCTACTGTAAGGACAGTGTTGAGGGTGTTGAGGGGGACGGTACGGTACCTGTCCTGGGGGAAGGACAGTGTTGAGGTGGACGGTACGGTACCTGTCCTACTGTAAGGACAGTGTTGAGGGGGACGGTACGGTACCTGTCCTGGGGGAAGGACAGTGTTGAGGGGGACGGTACGGTACCTGTCCTGGGGGAAGGACAGTGTTGAGGGGGACGGTACGGTACCTGTCCTGGGGGAAGGACAGTGTTGAGGGGGACGGTACGGTACCTGTCCTACTGTAAGGACAGTGTTGAGGGGGACGGTACGGTACCTGTCCTGGGGGAAGGACAGTGTTGAGGGGGACGGTACGGTACCTGTCCTGGGGGAAGGAAGGTGTTGACGGTACGGTACCTGTCCTACTGTAAGGACAGTGTTGAGGGGGACGGTACGGTACCTGTCCTGGGGGAAGGACAGTGTTGAGGGGGACGGTACGGTACCTGTCCTGGGGGAAGGAAGGTGTTGACGGTACGGTACCTGTCCTGGGGGAAGACGAGCAGCTGCTCAGAGTTGTAGAGCTCCTGCAGGACGTTGGAGAGGAACTGTCCCCACCAGCGCTCGGCGCCACACAGCTGCACCAGCAGCAGGCCGGCGTGGAGGCGGATCCGGGGCGTGCCGCTGATGCACAGCTGCTTGAACAGCTCCTCGCACGCCTGGGCGTGGAACGTGCTCTGGAGAACGGAGGGGACGGCGTGGCCTGCAGGGGGGAGGGACAGGGGGGGGGGGTGTGAGCATTATATGTTGTCATAGTAGCCTATGTGTAATATGTTTTAACTGTACGCTGTCCCTTTTAAATCAATTAATTAAATTAATTAAATCACAATATTTTTTTCCGCAATACTGATTTTCTTCAATACTGTGACATTAAATACAGTTAC